>NC_134889.1:3506459-3538959 GCF_041734735.1 Babylonia areolata
GTGTGGACAGGGGATGGTGGCGGCTGTCGGGGACTTGCTGGCACTGCTTTTCCTGGCCTGTCTGCGTTGCTCTGCTGCAGCGATTCTGTTGGCATCACAGGATTTGGCGCCTTTGTGGACAGCTGAACGCCACTTTGGTCTGTCCATTGCGTTCAGCTCCCATGTGTCGTGGCTGATGTTGAAGGCCTTCAGAGAAGCTTTCAGAGTGTCTTTGAAGCGCTTCTTTTGGCCTCCATGGGAGCACTTGCCATGTTGGAGTTCGCCGTATTGGAGTTGGAAATAATGTAATGATTTATGCTAATACAAGAATGTACAAGTTCCATACATGTGTGCTCACTATGATTTCTTTAACCTCAGAAAGCACAGTTCAGCCAGCTCCTGTCAGACCTGCGACTGGAATCTGTTCTGGAAGTCCAGGGCACTGTGCGACTCCGACCTGAAGGACAGGAAAATAAGGTGCCTCCTGCTTGCTGTGTGTGTGTGTGTGTGTGTGGGGGTTATTGTGTTGTATTGTGTGATGGGGTTATTGTGATGTATTGTGTGATGTTGTATTGTGTGATGTTGTATTGTGTTGTATTGTGTGATGGGGATATTGTGTTGTATTGTGTAATGCTGTATTGTGTGATGTTGTGTTATAATTATTGTAATAGGTTGTTTTTTTTTAGCATAGTGTTGCGTTGCAGCGTGGTGTATGTAGTGTGTTGGATTGGATTGTGTCGTGTTGTGTTGTGTCGTGTTGTGTTGTGTCGTATTGTATTGCATTGTACTGTACTAACTGTATTGTACTGTATATAGTGTATTATATTGTGTGGTATTGTTATTGTATTGTTTGGTGTCATATACTGTACCATGTCAAACTGATGCAAACTAGGCCTATTGGTTTGCTCTGCTTGGCCAAATTTCGCGCGGCTAACGGTGAAAAGACGGGCCCACCCGCTCTCAGCCAATCAAACGCCTCTAAAAACTATAAGCGCTTAATCATTCCTTTGGCCAAGGCTCTCCACGCCATCTTGTCAGGTTTACGCTCTGTCTCGTCTTACGCTTTTTTCGGCTATTCAGCGTATCCTTTTGGCCTTATTTTGTTGCATGCGGCTTGTGTTTATTGTATTCTTACATTTTGTGTTGTGTTGTATTGTGTGGTGTGGTGTTGTATCGTATAGTTTTGTATTGTGTGCTGTGTTGTAGTGTATTGTTTTGTATTTTGTTGTGTTGTATTGTGATATATTGTATTGTGTTGCGTTGCATTGCATTGGACTGGATTGTGTTGTGTTGTGTTGTGTTGCAGTGTAATGTATTTAGTGTAGTGTAATGTGGTGGACTGGATTGGATTGGGTTGGGTTGTGTTGTATTGTATCATATTATATTGTATCGTAACATATTGTACTGACTGTATGGTACTGTGTTGTGTTGTGTTGTATTGATATTGATATATATATATATATATACTAATATAGATGTCCCTCCCTTACAGACACACACACACACTCACACAAAGACCCACACACACTGACATTAAATATCAACTGCACAAAAAACAAAATTGCATAAGCATTAAGATATTTCTTATTTTCTAAAATAGAATTCTGTTCGGACATACTAACATGCCTACACACTTACACACACACGTACCAGAGCACTGTACCCTCACAAACACATGCACGCACACATGCACACACGCACACACACACACACATTAAAAATAACCAGATAGAAAAAATGCCATCATATCTAAGACCAAAACTACATAAAATACACAATGCATTAAAACAGGACTACAAAAACACTAGTACAAAGTTTGTAGGAGTGTTGGAACTTGGAATACATAATTCAGTCGTCTGGGTTAGATGTGAGTGAACTAAGACTACAAACCTGATTTGACCACGTTTCAGCAGTGGAAGGGTTAACAACCTTGACCCTCATATGTCCTTCACAGAAAATGACGACAGGAGAGGTAGAGGTGGTGGTCTCCGACCTACGACTCCTGAACTCTTGTCAGCCGCAGCTGCCCTTTGACCTGAAAGGTTTTCATCAGGTGAGTCGCAGTCTGCATCACTAAGATTGTTTTTTTTGTTGTCGTTATTTATTTTGATTTTTGACTCACTTGTGTAAACAAAGTGAGTCTATGTTTTAACCTGGTGTTCGGTTGTCTGTGTGTATGCGTGTGTGTGTGTTCGTGTGCCTGTGTGTCCGTGGTAAACTTTAACATTGACATTTTCTCTGCAAATACTTTGTCAGTTGACACCAAATTAGGCATACAAATAGGAAAAATTCAATTCTTTCCAGTCATCTTGTTTAAAACAATATTGCACTTCTGGGATGGGCACAAAAACATAAACAAAACAAAAAAATGAAGCCTAATTATATGCACACTGCATTTACTGTTATATTTATATTTTTTGTATTCTGTAAACTTGGCACTTTGATCTGATATTCTGACCCAACAACAAGAGCAGTCATTATTATCATTTTTTGTTCAAACGGGAACTTCTTTTACTAAGCATGGAAGTTTTATTTATTTTGCAAACGTTTTTGGTGCAGATAGTAAAAAAGGGAAATTACTCTGTAATTAATGCTAGGGGAGTTAATTTGCTTTAAACTGATCTTTCTCATCTTGAACATTACATTTTGAAATTATACTCAATACATAAAAAGCTTGTGTGTTTTACTCTCAGTCACAAGTGAGTCTTGAAGGCCTTGCCTCTCTTGTTTTTGTTGTCGTTATTTATTTTGATTTTTTTTATTGCTGTTCTATCACCGTTTGAATGGCATCACTCCCACTTCCATACCTCTGCTGGGACTCGAACTTGCATCCTCCCGGTTGTCAGCCGCAGTGCTAATCACTCTGCCATGCTGGGTGGTATTCTTAACCCTTTGAGCCCTGACCACCGCTTTACCGGTGGTGGGGAGGGGTGGCATAATGCCTGGCCACCGGTTGAGCGGTGCGTAAACACTTGTGTCGTGTTTTGCTATTGGTTGACTTATATTTAAGAGCCAGTCAGAAAAAACGTAATATTCTGACGTCAGCGAACGCAGTACCAACATTGCCGTGCCTTTTCACTGTGTTTTGTGCATGTGCTTTGGATAAAAAAGATCAATTTCTACCATGAAGCGTGCAGAGTCTCAACCTGACACGCCTCCTTTGATCAACTGATTCTGCATGCTCAGATTCATTTTCAACATCGCTATCTGTTGCAAAATCATCCGATTCAAATTCCACCTCACTATCAGAGTAATCATTGTCATACTCTACTTCCGATAAATCATCAAGCATATCAATTACTTGCTGCGTTGTGTACAGTTGTTTTCTCGCACGTTTTATCCCTGATTTCTGCCCTGACAGGCCAGGTTGAGACTCTGCACGCTTCAAGTGTTTATGCACCGCTCAACCGGTGGCTGGGCATTATGTCATTTTTCTCTGCCACCGGTAAAGCGGAGGTCAGGGCTCGAGGGGTTTAATACCAATTATTTGCAAATTTTGGCTCAGGAGCTCAGGCAGAAGGGTTAAAATTGCTCAGGAACTCCGGGCTCAAAGGGTTAACACTGAATTGGTGCATCTGTTGATCGAGATATATGTCAGGTAAAAAAGTGTGCTGTCTACATACCTGTGTTCTGTGGATCTGCATCTATTCTGTCCGTGTGTGTGTGTGTGTGTGTGTGTATGTGTGTTTGTGTGTGTGTGTGTGTGTGCTTTGTTTCTGTCTGATGTGTAAGGGGCTTTGAGAGGTTTGAAAATACTACACACACACACACACACACACACACACACACACACACACACACACATATATATATCATTATTGTCCTTGTGTGTGCGTGTGTGTGTGTGTGTGTGTGTGCTTAGTTTCTGTTTGATGTGTTATTTTAAGGGGCTTTGAGAGGTTTGAAAATACTATATATATATATATATATATATATATATATATATATATATATATATATATATATATATATACCATTATTGCCCCTCTTCTTTTGATTATTATTATCATTATTACTTTGGGGTTTTTTTTCTCTCTCTTTTTTTATTTCTGGCACTGAACATATTACGTTCCAGGTGAAAGAATCCTTGAGGATGGAGCATCGCTATTTAGATTTACGACATGAGAGGCTGCAGAAGAACCTCCGCACTCGATCCAAGATGGTGATGAAAATGAGGGAATTTCTGGCCAACAAACATGGTGAGCGTTCACTTCTTCTGTCGTCATCACTGTGTGTGAAACAGACAGGGAAGTAGGCAATGTGTTGTGTTGTGTTGTATTGTGTTGTGTTGTATTGTATTGTGTTGTATCGTGTTGTATTGTATTGTGTTGTGTTGTATCGTGTTGTATTGTATTGTGTTGTGTTGTATCGTGTTGTATCGTGTTGTATTGTATTGTGTTGTATTGTGTTGTGTTGTATCGTGTTGTATTGTGTTGTGTTGTATCGTGTTGTATTGTGTTGTGTTGTATCGTATTGTGTTGTGTTGTATCGTGTTGTATTGTGTTGCATTGCATTGCATTGTGTTGTATTGTGTTGTAATAGTGTAGTGTAGTGTAGTGTAGTGCAGTGTAGTGTAGTGTAGTGCAGTGTAATGTAGTGTAGTGTAAATGTAGTGTAGTGTAATGTCTTGATTTGCCAACCACTGGTTGAATTGTGTAAGTCACATCAGAGAAAGTAACACTCCCAAGAGGCAACAAATATTGATGTCTTCCTGAATTTTTTCAGAGGTCAGACTGTAATCGCAGTTCATTGCTTATAAGTTGATAGTTGCATTAGCTGTGTTGTTAAAGTGTGGGATTTTATTTTATTTTATTTTATTTTATTATTATTATTATTTTTTTGCTGCCCCATCATCTGCGCAGTTTCAGTGGCATTATTCCCACTCTGCTCATTCCGAGTTACCCCCAAACACGGCCACACCCGGGTTCATCTGTCACACTCCCAATGTCGGCAGTCCACAGGGAACCATTGATGTCAGGTCGCCAGGAGGCCACACACCAGAGGAGACCACGCACTGCTGCTGAGTCACTTCGGTGGTGTTCAGTGGTGCCTGTTCTGATTCAACGTACTTAGGACACCACCTACTGACAACAATAATGGCTTAGTCGTGGAGCCAGAGCATCTCTCCCAGAGTGGAGACCGCCGCCACGTCCCTCCAACAACAGCTCCCCATGAATCTGTCGACACTGAAAGCATTGACAGGACTCACCCCAAGCACGGAAGTGGAGGGGTATCGAAACTGAGGTCACCATGACAGCAGGGTATGAAAGGCCACAGACTCTGGGACATTTATGTTTATATTGGTAATGATGAAGAAGGAGGAGAAGGATGATGATGATGAAGACAATGTTGCTATGGAGGTCCATTTTGGTTTAGGACTTCGTGACAAGGCTGCACTCTACGCTTCCTTCCATAGTGATATCCTGGCGTCAACCAGGCCCGAGAGATACAGACACTTGCAGTGTTGGTCAGGTAATCAGAGCAACACACCCAAAGACGCATTCGTGAAGTGGATGACACTCGACTATATGGTCCCAGTCTCCCCATTTAAGCCCATAGCACACTCAACTCTGGGTAGGAGCCGGCTGCAAGCCGAAAAACCCACCTCTGCTGGGATTCGAACCTGTGTCATCAGCCCACAACACTAACCACTTTGCCACGGTGGTTGGATTTTCAGTAAGAGGGTCCTAGGTTCCAGCGGCAGTCATTGCACCAGTGTGTTGATGGTGGCATTTTTTCTGATCTCCCAGGTGAACACTCGGTTATACATACCTGCTTATTCCTGAACCTGAATAACTTTTTTTTAAAAACCTTTTTATTTGATATTACAATACTTGAAATTAATGATACAATGTTTATATTATATCTGTTGGTTGTGGAGTTCTTGTTAACATTTATGTTGTGAGTCACTACTTGAATTATTTCTCTTCAGATTTTGTCGAAGTGGAGACACCGACATTGTTCCGAAGAACACCAGGGGTAAGCAATTCCAGATGTTGTTGACTTGCTGTTGTTTTTAGCTGTGTGTGTGTGTGTAAGTAGTAATCATAAGCTGGAAATAGAAACAGGGAGACACAAAGGCATACCACGAGAGTTACGGCTTTGTAAGGTTTGTAACATGTCTGTGATTGGTGATGAGTTTCATTTTATAATGGAATGTCCCAATTATGATCAGTTACGAAATAGATATGTTCCTAAAAAATATTTGTCTCCAAATCGGTTTTTAATTTTTGTAATATGCTCAAAGGAGGCAAAAAAGTCATTTCAGCTTTAAGTAAGATGATTAGATTTGCAAATGTTACCTAATTATACTTTTGGAGTTAAAAGACATTTGCGTTTTCTCAATTTTTATGTGATATTGTTGTGTATTTGGAAATGTTTGTTCTGGGCACGAAAAGATTATTTTGCAGTAATCCTCCATACTCCAATAGGAGTGAAAGGATAATTAAAAATTGAAACTTGAAACTTGTGTGTGTGCGTGCACTTGCATGTACTGTTGTCACAGTCATAGAAGTGTGTCAGCACTGTCCTGCACTCAGAGGCATGACACTGTGAATGAGCATGCTATAGTATCATTCATCTTTACATGTGCCTGAGAGTGTGTGCATCTGAGTGCGTGTGTACGTGCATGTGTCTGTGCATGAATGCGGGAGGAAGGTGGCAGAATGGTTAAGACACTCGTCTGCCAATACAGAGAGTTCATGAGGGGGTGGGTTCGTGTCTGAGGTAAGGAGGAATGTGGTAGAATGGTTAAGACACTTGTCTGCCAATACAGTGTCCGTGAGGAACTGGATTTGAATCCCACTATTTGTATTTGTATTTCTTTTTATCACAACAGATTTCTCTGTGTGAAATTCGGGCTGCTCTCCTCAGGGAGAGCGCGTCGCTACACTACAGCGCCATCCCATTTTTTTGTATTTTTTCCTGTGTGCAGTTTTTTTTGTTTTTCCTATCGAAGTGGACTTTTCTACAGAATTTTGCCAGGAACAACCCTTTTGTTGCTGTGGGTTCTTTTACGTCCGCTAGGTGCATGCTGCAGATGGGACCTCAGTTTATCGTCTCATCTGAATGACTAGCGTCCAGACCACCACTCAAGGTCTAGTGGAGGGGGAGAAAATATTGGCGGCTGAGTCGTGATTCAAACCAGCGCGCTCAGATTCTCTCACTTCCTAGGCAGACGCGTTACCTCTAGGCCATCACTCCACATATCGCCCTTTCTCCCAAGTTTGACTGGAAAAATCAAACTTAGCGTCTAGTCATTCGGAATAAGACGAAAAACAGAGGTCCCGTGTGCAGCATGCACTTGGCGCACTGGTAAAGAACCCAGGGCAATAGAAGGGTTGTCCTTTGGCAAATTCCAAAGAAAAAATCCACTCTGATAGGTACACAGATAAATATCCATGCACCCAAAGCCTGACTGAGTGTGTTGGGTTATGCTGCTGTTCAGGCATCTGCCAAGTAGATGTCATGCAGCGTATATAATTTTTATGGATTTGTCTTCTTCTGCGTTCGTGGGCTGCAACTGCCACATTCACTCGTATATGCGCGAGTGGGATTTGCGTGTATGACCGTTTTTTAACCCGCCATGTAGGCAGCCATACTCCACTTTTGGGGGTATGCATGCTGGGTATGTTCTTGTTTCCATAACCCACCGAACGCTGACATGGATTACAGGATGTTCGACGTGCGTATTTGATCTTCTGCTTGCGTATACACATGAAGGGGGTTCAGGCACTAGCAGGTCTGCACGTATGTTGACCTGGGAGATTGGAAAAATCTCCACCCTTTACCCACCAGGCGCCGTCACCGTGATTCGAACCCGGGACCCTCAGATTGAAAGTCCAACGCTTTAACCATTTGGCCACTGCGCCCGTAAAATGAATTTATCTGTCCTTGACAAACAGAAGCTGCACGAATGTAACCAAGATGCATGAAAATGATGCGCAGACACAGAGTAATTTTACTCGGCAGTGTGCGTATCTAATGGAAATCAAATGAATTACAGGGCGCCAAAGAATTTGTGGTCCCCAGTCACATCCCTGGAAAGTTCTACAGCCTGCCACAAAGTCCCCAGCAGGTACTTCTGATGATGCTCTGCATGGAACACAGTCTGTTTGGCTTTGTGATAATTCTGATACTGCTGCTGCTACTACTACTACTACTACTACTACTGCTGCTACTGCTGCTGCTGCTGCTGCTACTACTACTACTACTACTACTAGTGCTGCTGCTGCTACTACTACTACTGCTGCTGCTGCTGCTGCTGCTGCTACTACTACTACTACTACTACTACTACTACTACTACTACTACTACTACTACTGCTGCTGCTGCTGCTGCTGCTGCTGCTATTACTACCACTTCTGCTATTAACAATGACATTGATAATGATAATAGTAATAATAATGATAATGAATATGATGATGATGGTAAAAAAAATGATAAAAAACCCAATGATAATGATACTACTACTTCTGCTGCTGCTGCTGGTGCTGATGCTGGTCGTAATAATAATTTGAAGAAAATGATAATAATGGTGATAATAGTAATAATAATGATAATGAATATGACTGTAATAATAACAACAATGAAAATAATTATCCTCCTACTACTACTACTGCTGCTGCTGGTAATGATAATAGTGATAACAACAACAATGATAATGAATATAATTCTTCTTTTTCTTCTTCATTCATGGGCTGCGACTCTCATGTTCACTCGTATGTACACACAAGTGGGCTTTCATGTGCATGACCGTTTTTACCCCGCCATGTAGGCAGCCATACTCCGCTTTCGGGGGTGTGCATGCTGGGTATGTTCTTGTTTCCATAACCCACCGAAAGCTGACATGGATTACAGGATCTTTAATGTGCGTATTTGATCTTCTGTTTGCGTATACACACGAATGGGGTTCAGACTCTAGCAGGTCCTCACATATGTTGACCTGGGAGAACGTAAAAATACCCACCCTTTACCCACCAGGCGCCATCACCGTGATTCGAACCCGGGACCCTCAGATTGAAAGTCCGACGCTTTAACCACTCGGCTATTGCGCCCGTCATTTGACTTTGATGAATGCTTCATACAAAGCTAGGCTGGGCTCTCAAGGTTTGATCAGAACACTGGGTCAAAGTATTGATCAATCAGGCACCTGTGTTGTCTTTGCCCAACTTAACCCAGATTTTTTGGGGTTAATTATTTATTTATTTATTTATTTATTTATTCATTTTATTTATTTATTTATTTATTTATTTTTAAAGCAGATTTGGTGAAGGGCATGAATCATGTAAACCTAATCTGAATTTATCTATTTATTTATCTGCTATTATTATGATGATTATTATTATTGTCATCATCGTCATTATCATTACTACTGTCATTATATCATTGTTTGTTATTATTGTTATTGTTATTATCATTATCATCATTATTATGATAGTCATTATTGGTATTAGTAATGATAATGATAATAATAGTAATAGTCATCATCATCATCATCATCATTATTATTCATATTAATATTATTATATCATTATATTTGTTATTATTGCTATTATTAGTAGTAGTATTGATATCATTATTCTTATCATTAGTAATAGTAGTAACACTGATTCTAAAATGATAACAAATATAACAGTATAATGATAGTAGTAATGATAACAACAATAATAATAATAATGATATTATTATTATTTAATTATTATTTTTGTGATTATCATCATCATCATCATTTTGTGTGTGTGTGTGTGTGTGTAAAATTGAATTTTTTTTTTTATGTTGATGCTTTTATGAAGGTCTGGCATCTGGTGCTGCTCTTTTTTTAAGAATGATTTTTCTTTCATATATATGCAGCAGATGTGTGCGAACATGGATCACTCAAAGAATGATTTTTCTTTCATATATATATACAGCAGATATGTGCGAACATGGATCACTCTAAGAATGATTTTTCTTTCATATAAAAACAGCAGATATATGCGAACATGGATCACTCTAAGAATGATTTTTCTTTCATATAAAAACAGCAGATATGTGCGAACATGGATCACTCAAAGAATGATTTTTCTTTCATATATATATACAGCAGATATGTGCGAACATGGATCACTCTAAGAATGATTTTTCTTTCATATATATATACAGCAGATATGTGCGAACATGGATCACTCAAAGAAGGATTTTTCTTTCGTATATATATACAGCAGATGTGTGCGAACATGGATCACTCTGCACACTGACACCTCCATGAAACTGACACTGTGTGCAGTTCAAACAGTTGCTGATGGTCGGCGGGCTTGACCGCTACTTCCAGATCGCCAGGTGTTACCGTGACGAAGGTGCCAAACCTGACAGACAGCCGGAATTCACTCAGGTGACTCACAGAAAGGAAAACGCTTATGTCCTGTGTCCTTGCTTTGAGAACACACAGTGCAATGCAATGCAATACAATACAATGCATTACAATGCAATGCAGTGTAATGCAATGCAATGTAATACAACACAGTACAATGCAATACAATACATGCGATACAATACAATACAGTACAATACAATATAATATATGTGACACAGTGCAAGAAAATATAGTGCAATACAATGCAATGCAATGCAGTACAACACACGACAACACAGCACAATACAATATCACTTTACTAATCCTTCTAAGGGAAAATTTTCTGGTGCTCATCAAGAATGGCATAAATTCAATGATAAGAACATAGTCTACAGGCATAAACACTCACACTACCAAAAAAAGAAAAGAAAAAAAAAAAAGAAAGAAGAAAAAGAAAGATGGGAACAACACAGAAAAGTAACTTTCTCTACTTTTCACAACACTAGCATGCGCACGCACAAACTCACACACACAACCACACATACGAGTACACACAAAATTTAAACAAATGAATACACGATCCAATGAACAAACAAAATAAATTATTATTTCGGTCTTGTTAGGAACGCAGAACTGAAGGAAGAGACAAGGTATACAAAACTTTATTTGTGAGGGGGTGTAAGCATGAACAACTCACATTTGTCTGTTTGTTTTTGCATCCAGGGTCAACTTTTAAAGAGAGAAAAAGATCAATGAAAGAGACAGATAATTAAAGAGAGAAACAGATCAGTGGTGTGATGGCCTAGAAGTAACGCGTCAGCCGAGGAAGCGAGAGAATCTGAGCACGCTGGTTCGAATCATGGCTCAGCCGCCGATATTTTCTCCCCCTCCACTAGACCTTGAGTGGTGGTCTAGACGCCAGTCATTCGGATGAGATGATAAACTGAGGTCCCGTGTGCAGGATGCACTTAGCGCACATAAAAGAACCCACAGCAATTAAAGGTTGTTCCTGGCAAAATTCTGCAGAAAATCCACTTCAGTAGGTAAAACAAATAAAACTGCACGCAGGAAAAAAATATAAAAAAATGGGTGGTGCTGTAGTGTAGCGATGCACTATCCCAGGGGAGAGCAGCCCAAAAGCAATACAAATACAAATTAAAGAGAGAAACAGATGAATTAAAGAGGGAAACAGATCCAAACAGAAAATCTTATTGTGTGTAATCAATTTATATGATGAAATTGTAATATGATAAATTTGTAATGAGAAAGAAAACATATGCATGTAATAAATCATTCCAATGCAGAACAAGAAAAGAAGCTGTGGCAAATGTAGAAAAAACGAATCTGACATGGTCAGTTTAGGGTTATTTAGATAGATTGAATGGCAGAACCATGGGTATCAGAATGTTTTGGGTGGATTCAGAAAGTAGTGTCCAGTGAATTCTTTGCATGCTCTCTTACTTTTCAGTTAACTCACTCAGTACGGCCAGTCCTCTCTTCTCCTCTACACAGACCCCTCGGATGTCCAGTGGGTGTCTGAATGACCCAACCTTTAGCTTCCGTCGTCAGAATTGTGGTATTCTTTGTCAACATTCACGTCTTCAGTATAAGAGCCTTCCGCTTGCACTATTTTGATGATGGTAATTGGGGTGAAATGCTGTTAACGTCGTCTCTTTCGCCGTTCGTATGGAGAGAGTTAAAATGTTTGTATAATGGGACTGAGTGTCAGTTTATTTGTAATATGTGTGGTGTTGTTTTTTTTGTTGTTGTTTTTTTCTTTGCAGGTTGACCTTGAAATGTCCTTTGTGGAAGCTGATGGAGTGATGTCCCTTGTGGAAGCCATGCTGTGTGAGTCACTGCCAGGGGAAAGAGGGGAGGTCACTGCTCCTTTCCCCCGTCTCACCTACCACCAGTGTATGACAGAGTACGGCTGTGACAAACCAGACACCAGATTTGAATGGAAGGTGAGCGGTAGGGAGACGAAAATGTTCCGCTGAACCTTCAACGCAGTAATTTTCTGTTCCAGTATCCCAAATTCATTTGTATTTGTATTTGTATTTCTTTTTATCACATCAGATTTCTCTGTGTGAAATTCGGGCTGCTCTCCCCAGGGAGAGCGCATCGCTACACTACAGCGTCACCCATTTTTTTGTATTTTTTCCTGCGTGCAGTTTTATTTGTTTTTCCTATCAAAGTGGATTTTTCTACAGAATTTTGCCAGGAACAACCCTTTTGTTGCCGTGGGTTCTTTTACGTGCACTAAATGCATGCTGCACACGGGACCTCGGTTTATCGTCTCATCCGAATGACTAGCGTCCAGACCACCACTGAAGGTCTAGTGGAGGGGGAGAAAATATCGGCGGCTGAACCGTGATTTGATCCAGCGCACTCAGATTCTCTCGCTTCCAATGTGGACGCATTACCTCTAGGCCATCACTCCACTATATATATACAGCAGATGTGTGCGAAAATGGATCACTCTAAGAGGGACCTATTTTATCAGCATTTTTTGTGCATTGTTTCGTTTTAAGTTCAAATACTCAAAGGTGACAGAATGGTTAAGAAGCTCATCTACCTATACAGAGTCTGTGAGGGTCTGCGTTCGAATCCCGCTTACACAGCTTCTCCCAAGTTTGACTGGAAAATCAAACAGAGCGTCTAGTCATTCGGATGAGATAATAGAACCAAGGTCCTCTGTGCAGCACACGCTTGGTGCACTGGAAAAGAACCCATGGCAATGAGGATGTGGTCCTCTGGCAAAATTCTGTAGCAGAAATCCACTCTGATAGGTACACAAATATATATATGCATGCACTCAAGGCCTGGTTAAGAATGTTGGGTTATGCTGCTGGTCTGCAGAGCAGATGTGGTGTAGTGTATATGGACTTGTCTGAACGCAGTGATCCTTCCTTGAGAAACCCAGCTGTGTTGTGTGTCACAGGATGTGTGACATGTGTCGTGTGCTACAGGATGTGAGTGACCTGTGTCGTGTGCTACAGGATGTGAGTGACATGTGTTGTGTGTCACAGGATGTGAGTGCTGTGTTGTGTCACAGGATGTGAGTGACATGTGTTGTGTGTCACAGGATGTGAGTGACATGTGTTGTGTGTCACAGGATGTGTGACATGTGTCGTGTGCTACAGGATGTGAGTGACATGTGTCGTGTTTCACAGGATGTGAGTGACATGTATGTGTATCACAGGATGTGAGTGACATGTGTCGTGTGCTACAGGATGTGAGTGACATGTCGTGTGCTACAGGATGTGAGTGGTGTGTTGTGCCACAGGATGTGAGTGACATGTGTTATGTGTTACAGGATGTGAGTGACATGTGTCGTGTGCTACAGGATGTGAGTGATGTGTTGTGTGTCACAGGATGTGAGTGACATGTGATTGTGTCACAGGATGAGTGGTGTGTTGTGTGTCACAGGATGTGAGTGACATGTGATGTGTGTCACAGGATGTGAGTGGTGTGTTGTGTGTCACAGGATGTGAGTGACATGTGATGTGTGTCACAGGATGTGAGTGATGTGTGTCACAGGATGTGAGTGACATGTGTTGTGTATCACAGGATGTGAGTGACATGTGTCGTGTGCTACAGGATGTGAGTGGTGTGTTGTGTGTCACAGGATGTCAGTGACATGTGACATATGTCACAGGATGTGAGTGCCGTGTGTCATGTGTCATAGGATGTGAGTGACACGTGTTGTGTGTTACAGCTGCAGGATGTCAGTGGTGTGTTCTCACACCATCCGGTGCCGGCCTTCAGTTCTGTGGACCTCAGTCGGTGTTCCGTGCAGGCGTTGCGTGTTCCGCTCGGCAGCGTGAGTACGCTTTGTGTGTGTGGTGTGTTTGTTCATTGAGCAGGGATGGAAGACTACGTGGGTGGCTGTTGCTGTTGAACTGTCTTGTTCTGTGTTCGATTCTCTCTGCCTTGTTGGAGACGGCGACGGGCGCAATAGCTGAGTGGTTAAAGCGTTGGACTTTCAGTCTGAGGGTCGCGGGTTCGAATCACGGTGACGGCGCCTGGTGGGTTAAGGGTGGAGATTTTTACGATCTCCCAGGTCAACATATGTGCAGACCTGCTTGTGCCTGAACCCCCTTCATGTGTATATGCAAGCAGAAGATCAAATACGCACGTTAAAGATCCTGTAATCCATGTCAGCGTTCGGTGGGTTATGGAAACAAGAACATACCCAGCATGCACACCCCCGAAAGCGGAGTATGGCTGCCTACATGGCGGGGTAAAAACGGTCATACACGTAAAAAGCCCACTCGCGTATACGAGTGAACATGGGAGTTGAAGCCCACGAATGCAGAAGAAGAAGAAGAAGGTTGGGGAAAGTTAAATCATTGAGCCCCGCGCCTGAGTATTACTCTGGCGTCTTAATTCGTTTTATGAAGTTTTGTATTTGTATTTCTTTTTATCGCAACAGATTTCTCTGTGTGAAATTTGGGCTGGGCTGCTCTCCCCAGGGAGAGCGCATTGCTACACTACAGCGCCACCTGATTTTTTGTATTTTTTCCTGCGTGCAGTTTTATTTGTTTTTCCTATCGAAGTGGATTTTTCTACAGAATTTTGCCAGGAACAACCCTTTTGTTGCCGTGGGTTCTTTTACGTGCACTATGTGCATGCTGTAGACGGGACCTCGGTTTATTGTCTCATCCGAATGACTAGCGTCCAGACCACCACTCAAGGTCTAGTGGAGGTGGAGAAAATATCGGCGGCTGAGCCGTGATTTGAACCAGCGCACTCAGATTCTCTCGCTTCCTAGGCGGACGCGTTACCTCTAGGCCATCACTCCACATGTCTCTCCAGTGTGCATGTGTATGTGTCCATTTGTGCTGATGCATTGGTGTGTGTGTGTGTATGTGTCCATTTGTGCTGATGCATTTATGCAAATGCATTGGTGTGTGTGTGTATGTGGTCTAGCTTTAATATCACTTTGTATATGTGACCTAATCTGCAAAATACATCAAACATGATAAGAAAAGCACATATAATAGATATTTCAGGTGGGTTTGTTTTTTTCTTGTTTGTTTCAGAAACACTTATCCAACAAAGAAATTGAGGAGCTGACTGAGTATGGAAGACAAAATCTGCCTGACAGTTTGGTGAGTTTTAGATATATATCTTTCTTAATGGATGGCTGGATGGATGGATGCATATGTATGTATGTTTGTTTGTCTGTCTGACTGTCTATACATCTCTCTGTCTCTCTCTCAAGGCCTGACTAAGCATGTTGGTTTATGCTGCTGTTCTGAAACAAACACACTATGGCTGCCTAGGTGGTGGGGAAACATGGGCACACATGCTAAAGACTGCTCACATATGTGTGAATGTTGGAGATGTAGCACATATATGCTGTAGAAGCAGAAACAAACAAAAAAAGATGGTAATCATCTATCTCAAATCGTTTTGTGTTTGGCCACTTTATTTACCCACAAATACAAGCTTCAACATCACTGATACATTCTGTGGTCTACGTCAGGTATGCAACTGATTTTAAATGATTAAGTGTGTAAAAAAAAAAAAAAAATCATCAAATATGTTGACTAAACAATGACAGTATAAGGACACTTTTCTGCTCACCATACATTGCACTTACATGTCTGACAATCATTAAAACACTGTGACATTTTATGTTGACCAAATAATGACGTTATGAGAACACATTTACACTCACCATACACTGATTGCATTTATATTTTTGTTCCGACAATCATTAGAATAATGTGAGAAAATTGCTCCATTTTTATGGTAAAATTAGAGTGTGAAGTATACTGTGAGAAAATTGCATATTCACCGTCATGTACATTGATGGAGCATGCATTCTTTTTATGTACAATCATGATGTAGAGTTGGCAGCATTCCCACATAACAACACAAACATACACATATGCACAGTGTGCTGTTACAACAGTGACGACAGTAATACTGTCAGTACATTAGTGATGTGAATCTTTTTAAAAAGAAAAAAGAAATCTCCAAACACAATTTCAGTTAAGTGTCTTAAAACAAAAAGCAGCTCCCCCAAAAAACATCAACAACAACAACAACAACCAACACACAGGTAAGTGAATGATAAATTCAACAAACATATCTTAAAAGAAAGAAAGATAGAACATGAAATAATGGATAGTAATAGAGATTAGAATTAAATAAGATGAGATAAAACTAAATCAAATAAGCATATGAGTTTGTGACTATCAACAAAAAACTTGGAGCAAGTGGTCTGTGCAGTGATCACACTCTTCCTTTCACTCTCTCTGTCTGTCTCTACCTCCCATAATATTTTGTGTCTTACTATCACACACTCTAGCGTTAGCCGACCGTTACACCCTGACTTTGGCTCATAACCAATCAGATGTGCCATACTATCGCACACTCTCATTTTTGCCAACCGTCACGCCTTCACTTTGGCTCATAACCAATTAGAATCATTCTTGCTCATGAACAATCAGAATCTCTTTGGCTCATAATCATTCAGAATCTCTTTGGCTCATAACCACTCAGAATCATTGTGGCTCATAACCACTCAGAATCATTGTGGCTCATAACCACTCAGAATCCTTCCCTTCTGTTGGTCGAGGGGACGGCTTGGCCTTGGGGTCAACAGGGTTCTCCATAGCACTGCGGTAATCAGAATCGTGCCGGTGTATCTGCACCTCGCTAGTTCCCGTCTTCACCGTGGCATTCTGGTCAGCGTTCCCTTGATTTTCTTTCCCCCCGTTTTCTCGTGCTGTGTTTTCCCTTTCTTCAGTGTGTCTGCTGCCGCAGTTACCATTGTGCCTGCTGTCAGCCTGACGGTCAGTGTCGTAGGCCTGTCGGTCAGTGTGTCGGTCAGTGTCATAGGCTTGACGGTCAGTGTCATAGGCTTGTCGTTCACGCTGGATGTCCATGAGGTCCTCACGGTATGCTCTCTCCTCCTGTGCCAGTCTCCAGCTCTCGCCTCTCAGGTTCTCGTAATCTCTGGCTCGCTCAGCAGCGTACGGGTCATAGGGGTAGCGCTGGTTGTTGCGATAGTCGGCAGGAGGGCGGGGGTTGTGGACTCGCAGATCTTGCTGTCGGGGAGGGAAAGGGAGGGCGCGGGTCTGTCTGGGTCTGTATCGGTCCTCCTCCTCCTCTGTGGTCCTGACCCTGTAGGGGTACTCAGGGCCGTAGGGGGAGAACCGCGGCCAGGGGGCGGGGTAGGGCAGAGTGTAGTAACGGCCGCTGTCCCGCAGGTACACAGGCCTCACACCTGGAGCTTGGTGCCAGGTGGGGTAGGTGTCCACGTCGGCCCAGCGGTCAGGTCTGGGTTTGAGGTTGACGCGGTGCTTGTCGTAGTACACCCCGTCCCACACAGGGACCAGGGACTGGTTTCTCGGGTAGCGGTCCTTGGGAGGCCTGGCAGCGACCATTTCCGACAGGCTGTGGATCCTTTTGTCCGGGTTCTCCCGTTTGGACTTCCCAGCCTCACCCTTCTCCTTCCCCTTTTCCTTTCCCCCTTTCTGGTCTTTCTTGTTGCGAGCAGGTGCTTGTTCGGGCCAGGGGGGTCTCGGGGGCACCTGCTGGAGCTTCTTCTGGTGGTGGGGTTCCACGTTTTGCTTGGCCACGCTGAACTGTTTGGAGGCGACCCATCCGTTGACCAGGTCCTCCTTGCTGTAAGGGTCTGGTCGCTTGGAGACCCTGACCAGGTCCACCCTGTTCCTGTTGGTCTCCTTTCGACTGGAGTTGTCGTCCTTGAGGACCGGCTGTCCTGGCCTGTCATCACCTCCTGAGGGTTTCTTCCGGCATTTCCCGCAGTAATGACACACCAGACTGGCGATGATGCCGACCACAATGCCAAACCCCCCGATAGAGCCAAAGATGACCATGTACAACATCTTTGTGTTGCACTGGAACTGCCCCACCGTGTACAAGGTGATCAGCTTACCTCTATGCTCTGGCGGAGTCAGGCACCTGTTGGTGATGTTGAGGTCGAACCTCTGTTTCACCTTGACCGAGGTTTTCTTCAGCCACTCCTGCAAGGGCAGCAGCTCGCAGTCACAGTCGAAAGGGTTGCCGGAGATGTCCAGCTGGGTGAGCTTCTCCAGGCTGAGGAGGAGCTGCACAGGGATGACCCGCAGTTTGTTTCCGGTCAGGGTCAGGGACGTCAGGCTGACCAGCGGCTGGAAAGACGTGCCGTTGATGGTCTTGATCTGGTTGTAGCCAAGGTCAAGGTCTTCCAGTGACCCCATGGTGCGGAGCAGCTGGAAGAAGTTGCTCATGCGCAGGGAGTTGTTGGACAGACGAAGGGTTGTGACGTTGCTGAGGAACTTGAAGGTTTCATCGCCGATCACTGACAGATTGTTGTGACGGAGGTCAAGGACTCTCAACCGATCCATCCCATAGAAGGTTTGCTGATCCATTTCGTTCAGTTTGTTGTTGTGGAGATAGACCTACAAGGTTAAGAAAAAAGTTCATTTCATTTTCTGTATAAATACTATCACTTGTATGCTGACAGAAATACCACATAATGTCGGAGGAGCTGACCAAAGACTTGTTGAATATTTCATTTTTTATAAATTGTCAGTTTCAGTTCTCTGTGGTTGTTGATTTAATCTAAATCAAAGATGACAGCTTTGCAGATAGTCACTGTCACAAGAAATGAAATCACGGCATGAACTTTTATTATCACCATGGGCCAGAAGTTGCTGTATGATTTATGAACTTCTCACGACAAAGTGTTGTTGATAAAGAGTCTGGGCACATGCTCATGTCTGTTGTTGATAACAGAAACAAATGGACTCAATACCAGCATCTTCATCACCCCCATCATCATTCACCATCACTGTTACATATAAAATAAATTAATAAAACAAAATGTCCCCAATTGTGTGGCACAAAAATGTTTTCCATGTTGGTTTGTTTAAAGGAGGAAGGTGGAAAAATGGTTAAGACACACATCTGCCAATACAGGGAGCCCGTTTTTACCAAACTTCTCGGAAAATTCTTTTGAATGTATTTTTGACAATTTCAAGATGTTATCTGCTATTGCAGAAGGTTTGCTGCATAGTCCAATTGGACATTTGTTATAATTGTTACAGTTGTTTGATGTTAGCGTTTCCTTCTATATTGTGCCTATGTCTCCCGTTTTAATGTCTTATTTTTTCCAGTGCTCTGTATCTCCCCCCCCCCCACACACACACATATGCGCACACACACATCATTCATCACCCTCTGCCCAATACCGTTCCCACCTCCACGCTCGCCCTTCAACCCCCCCCCCCCCCCCCTTTTTTTTTCTTTTTTTTTTTCCGTCTAATATCACTTAAAGTGGAAGACGTTAAACTGAAGATTACTACTACTACGGGGAGCCCGTGAGGGACTGGGTTCAAATCCCTCTTACGCCCTTTCTCCAAAGTTTGACTAGAAAATCAAACTGAGGATTTAGTCATTCGGATGAAACAATAAACTCAGGTCCCCTATGGAGCATGCACTTGGCGCACTGATAAAGAACCCATGGCAACGAAAGTGTTGTCCTCTGGCAAAAATCTATGGAAGAAATCCACTCTGATAGGTACACGACTATATATGCATGCACTTAACTCTGTCCATACGAACGGCGAAAGAGACGACGTTAACAGCGTTTCACCCCAATTACCATCATCAAAATAGTGCAAGCAGAAGGCTCTTATACTGAAGAGGTGAATGTTGACAAAGAATACCACAATTCTTACGACGGAAGCTAAAGGTTGGGTCATTCAGACACCCACTGGACATCCGAGGGGTCTGTGTAGAGGAGAAGAGAGGACTGGCCATACTGAATGAGTTAAGGTCTGACCATGCATGCTGGGTTATGCTGCTGTTCAGGCATCTGCCAAGCAGATGTGGTAGTGTGTAGTGGTCTTTTACTGCCATTAGAACACTGAATTCAAAACTCAAAAATCCAGGGCTCGACATAGGAAGGTGGGGCCCAGTCCTCTCCTTCAGTCGAAGTCAGGAACCCATTTACACCTGGGTGGACTTTTGAATTTTATTTTGCTTATTTTCTCTTTATTTTACCTCAAGGCCTGACTAAGCACATTGGGTTACGCTGCTGGTCAAGCATCTGTTTAGCAGATTTGTCCAAACGCAGTGACATCTCCTTCAGAAACTGAAACTGAAACTGTTTGACAGACAACAAGAAAAAAAAAACAGATCGAATCCGGCACTCACCTCTTGTGTAGAGGTCCAGCTGAAGAACTGGGTGCGTGTCAGAAAGTTGTTGGACAGGTCGATGATGCGTGGGGATGCAGGGAGGAATGCTCGGTGATCGACACTGGTGAGGTCGTTGTTACTGAAATTGGCCACCAGGATGTCACTGGCCTCCGTGAAGAGAAAGGCGCCAAGAGACTGTAGGTTGTTGTCGCTGGCACTGAAGTACCTGAGGACAGATGGCGCAGGGCTTTGCTGGTTGTTGTTTTTCTTTGAGGTGAGGTAAGGTGAGGTTAGGTAAGGTCAGATAAGAGGCAAGGCAAGGTAAGACAAGAGGTGAGCTAAGGTAAAGTAAGGTAAGGTAAGATCAGGTGAGGTGAGGTGAGCTGAGGTAAGGTAAGTTGTGGTAAGGTGAGAAAAGGTGAGGTAAGGTAAGGTTAGGTAAGGTAAGATAAGGCAAGGAAACTTTTAAAAAACAACAGCAACAGGTACAACAAAGAATGAGGAAGAACACTAATTTCAAACTATGCATGTCCATTGTAGAAGGCTGAGAATTTTGCTCGAACATAGAAATAATATAATTAGATTTTTTTTTTTTTCATTGAATGATGGAAAACACCCACGCTAAACTACACAGTCTACAACAGAGGGCAAGGAAAACTGCAACTTGCAGAAACATAAAAACAACAAAAAGCTGCACACACACACACACAAAATGAAGGACAATATTCATAATTATCAATATTTATCATGATAATACCTACTTCAAACTACACATGTCCAAAATAAAAGACAGGGAAATTTGCCACTTGCAGAGACGTAAAACAAAACCCAAACAAAAACAAACAAAGGATGATGCTATCAACACCGATAATATGTTGAACAACACATGGCCACCATAATAATAATGTACATTTAATGTACATTTACATCTCTAAGAGCTCAGGGCGCTTTACATAGTAGGCAAGGGAACAGGCCAACAGCAGAAAGACGTTTTAACTCCTTGACTGGTAAACTTCTGTCTTATAAATTCAGTATGGCGTGAATTCTAATTGCAAATAGTGCACTCTGCTGACTTTTAAGGGGGATAATTAGTTTTTTTCTGAACAGAAGCAACACAGCGCCAAAAAGAAGAAGTCTAAATAATGAAAGATGACTGGTATCCTGACCCATAAATTCAACCTCATCTCCGTGAGGTGACAGCTCTCAACTGACAAGCTTACTCCACAGCAGTTGTCAAGGGGTTAATAAGACCCCTGACCTGTACAAACGACTCATCTCTGTGAGGTGTCAGCTCTTAATTCAATTAATTAAACCTCTTTCACCGCAAATGTTCCATTTATTCACAAGGTAAGTAGAGCACCCATGTCACTGAAGGGTGACCAGATCATGGGTCTGTTATCCATGAACCTACTGCTCTTTCTTTTCGGTGGTAGGATAGGCCATATTGTCTACACATCACAGGGGAATCCCCAGCTGTTCCAAGACACCACCTTTTCTGTGTTTATACCACAAAGGAATTCCGCACTCTGAATTGACTGGTGGTGAAAGTAAAGGGGTTAATCAGACCACAAAAAGGACGCTGTTGGGAGACAGACACCTACTTGAGGCTGCGCATGTGCGCCATGGAGGGGAGGGTGGTGAGGGCGTTGGAGGTGAAGAGGAGGGACACCAGGTGGGAGCAGTCCCCGGGCAGCACCACGCCCTGCAGGGAGTTGTAGCCCAGGTCCAGGTGCCTCAGGTGTCGCAGGGCCGCCAGCTCCACCTCCCCAGGCTCCAGCAGGTGGTTGTGCGAGAGGTCCAGGCTTGTCAGGTGCTCCATGCTGCCCACTGGAGACCCCTTGAAGGACGTCAGTCTGAAAGCAAGGGAGTGAATTGGAACCTGAATACCTTGGTTTTCTCAGGAGAAGAAATTAAGTTTGAGACAACACGACTGTCACAGAATGTTCACCAATTCTGCCACCCAGAAAGGAAACGAGGACAAAATCACCGGACCATGCACAGCCTGGGGCAACAGAGTGTTTACAAATCTGAGGGGAAAAGGTTTCTTTTCTCTTTCTCTCTCTCTCTCTCTTTCTTGATGCAAAAATAATTGACTTTTGATATTAAACTGAAGAACAGAAAGCGAAAGAAAACACACACACACACACACACATAGATACGTACAGATATGAAAAAAAAAATCATAGATATTTTGTTGTTTCTTAATCCAAAAGCTACAGACTCTAGTCTGCAGCGGGAAACTTTCAGACATTCATTGTTCAGTGAGTGAAAAGATTTCTTCTTTTTTTTGCTTGACAAGAAAAATAAACAAGTGTCAATATCAAACCATAAACTGATAAAGCAGAAGAAGCAGCAGCAGCATCCCCCCACCACCCCACAAAAACTACAGACTCTGACCTGCAGTGGGACATGTTGAGCTCCACCAAGTTGACCAGGTCCCCGAACCCTTCCCCCAACCCAGTCAGCAGGTTCCCGCTGAGGTCCAGTCTCTGCAGAGTGCGGACGTTGCCGAAGGTGTTGGCGGGCACAGCGGTGATGGCATTGCTCGACAGATCCAGCCCTCGCAGCGCCATCAGGGTGACCCCGGAGAAGAGCTCCGGGCTGCTGATGCTCATGTTGGCCAGCTGCACCACCTCCAGACCGGAAGTCTCCAGTGCCATCAGGACGTCCACCACCTGCTGGAAGGGCAGCTGTGGATTCCCTGTCAGGCTGAGGTTCTTTAGCGTGGGCACTGACGTTAGGGCTGAGGAAGAAAATCATCATCATCATCATCGTCATGTATTGTTTAATAATAATTTAAAAAAAAAAAAAAAAAAATTCAGACAAAGGTTTTCAGATACAAATATGCTTTAGTAAATTTGGAAGATACAAGTTAACACTATATTATCATCATATATCTTTTTTATTCAGTTTTTTTATTATTTTTTTTTATAGATAATTTTTTTTATCCAGGCGAAGGTTTACAGATACAAATGTAATTTTGTTAATTTGGAAGATACAAGTTAACACTACATTATCATCACATATCTTTTTTTATTCAGACAAAGGTTTACAGATATAAATGTAATTTTGTACATTGGGAAGATAAACATATATTATCATCATATATCTTTTTTATTCACACAAAGGTTTACAAATTACAGGTATAAATGTAATATTGTACGTTGGGAAGATAAACATATATTATCATCATATATCTTTTTTTATTCAGACTTTCTTCTGTCCAGACAAAGGTTTACAGATACAAATATAATTTGGTGCATTTGAAAGTTAAAACATTACATTACTCTCAATACTAATCATTCCACATCAAAATAACATGGTTAAAACAATGAATATTATTAATTCACATATTTATCATTCTGATGAAATAATGCTTACATAATTAAATGATAAAATAATAATCTAGCAGGAGAATAAGTACTCATCCACAAAATGTATTTTCATATTGCGCTGTGATGCAGTATCTAAGCTTCCCAAATCCAACAGCAACACATAGAAAATAATTTGATAAACACCTACAATGATATAGACACATATAAAAGTATGATAAAAGTCATGAGAAGAACACACACAGACACACACACACACACACACACAAACACACACACAAGGGAGATCTTGTTAACTTGTTTTGTATCAACTTTTTGATAACAACAATAATAAAACGTGTATCGATTTAAAGGAATCGGGCATCAACGTTGGGGCTGAGAGAGAGAGAGACAGAGAACACACTCACACAGACTCAGACACACAGAGGCACACACACACACACACAACCTTGTGGATGGCCCCTATACAGGTGACAGCAGGACAGAATGATGGCATGAGACACCCCGTGATCCCACGTGCCAACCCCCCCCCCCATCCCCACCCCCCCTCCACACACACACCGACTCCCTCCACACACACACACACCCGAGACACCCCCCCCCCCCCCCCCCCCCCCCGCCCACCTTGTGGATGCAGTTCCTGCAGGTGACAGTAAGACAGGTCGATGGCACGAGACACCCCGTGGTCCCACATGCTGGCTGTCTCAAAGGCGTCCTGGGTCACGTTGGTGAAGGCATTGTGGGAAAGGTCAAGGAGGGTCAACTGGGTCAGCCTTTGGAAGCGAATCCCCAACTTGAGGAGTGTGGCGTGGTTGTGGGACACGTTTAGCACCTGTGTGGGACATGTTAGGGACATGTTAAGCAACTGTGTGGGACACGTTTAGCACCTGTGTGGGACATGTTTAGCACCTGTTGGGAATGTGTGGGACAAGTTTAGCACCTATGTGGAACACGTTTAGCACCTGTTGGGAATGTGTGTAACATGCTTAGCACCTGTTGGGAGATGTGAGACACGTTTAACACCTGTCTGGGACACATTTAGCACCTGTTGGGGATGTGTGGGACTCATTTATCACGTGTGTGGGACATGTTTAGCACGTGTGTGGGACATGTTTAGTAGCTGTGTGGGACACACTTAACACCTTTGTGGGACATGTATAGCACCTGTCAGGAATGTGTGGGACACGTTTAACACCTGTCGGGGTCATGGACATGTATATACAGGATAGTACAGGTGTGGTGGCTGATCAGTTACAGTCATACTCCATTTCTGGAGGTGTTCATGCTGGGCATCTTCGTGTTTCCATGACCCACCGAACGCTGACATAGATTACAGAATCCTTAACATGCGTATTTGATCTGCGTGCATTTAAAGACTGAGGGGTTTCAGGCACTAAGCAACTGTGGGTATCTTTATCCATGTATGATAGTCGTGTTCGAATGTGATCCTCATAACAGCAGAGGAGGCAACTGCTGTCCTGACTATATGCGATAGAATTTGATTATTGTGGAGAGTGTCTTGCCTAACTTAGATCCCCCCACACTCTCTCTCAGCCAAGTGGGATCTAGGACAGTCGGCATTGGGGATAGTAGGTACCCAAAGGTCAACTAATCCCCAAGGCTGTAGCACTTAGAGCCGGAGCAATCTTGTCTCCTTCACAACCAAAAACAAAACAGACTAAGCCGTGAAAATGAATTTCCAGTGCAGTGGAGTAACCATTGATCACTTTGCTGTGGCCCAACTAGTTGTAAGCTTGAGTCAGTCTGTGATATAAGTGGAGAGAGGAGGAGGAATTTTGCTTAATGTGCCGTCACACATATCGGTGATTGAAGACATTTTGTTAAAGTATTTATGAATACATTTGAGTATTATCGGTTAGAAGGGGTGGGAGATGTGAATGAATGG
The DNA here is from genome assembly GCF_041734735.1 of Babylonia areolata. Lineage (NCBI taxonomy): Eukaryota > Metazoa > Mollusca > Gastropoda > Neogastropoda > Buccinidae > Babylonia > Babylonia areolata. Next base: position 3,532,173 of record NC_134889.1, read on the forward strand.
AGGGTTGGGGGAAACTGGGCAAATGAGGGTGAAATGAGGGTGAAATTTGAAAAAGAATTTCTACTTTACAGGAAATTACTTAAAGGACTTCGTAAAAGAGAAGTCGTTAAACTGACAAGCGAAACAACTGATAATGAATGCAAAAGGTCAAAAACATCAACGTTCTCAGTCACTTGTGAAGACACACTTTCGTGTACATAAGGCTTCATCAAGCTGCAGTCAAAAATTATATGCTTAATTGTCAGGTTACTAAAGCTTATGCACTTGACATTAGAACAATACTTGGTCTGTAATGAATTTGATAATAGTCTGAGAGCTAAACTGAGAACTGGTATGTGAATCGGACCAAGGTCTGAGAGAGTCAACGAGCCGAGTCATAAGTGCCACGTTCTTTGGAGCGTGTACGTATGTTTGTATGTTTGAGAGTCTGTTGTGTCCGACAATGACCATCAGAACAGCACTGGAGGCACCTGCTGTCTCCCGACCATCTGAGCTAGAATTCGACGATAGTGATTATCATCCCCACTCACTCATTTCGTTTGTCTGAAGATGAGCCCGTGATTCAGTATATCAGTTCTCTTATCCCATGTTAGTCAACTTTTACCGAGATTCTTTTAGTTGTTTGTATCTCTTACTGTTGTGGAGAGTGTTTTGCCCAGGTTACATCCCCCCTCTCTCTCTCGGCTAAGAGGGCTTTAGGACAGTCAGTGTTTGGATGACCCTCAAAGGTCAACTAACCCCTAAGGCTGCTGCAACAATACACCTTTTCAATCTTTCCTACTAATTTGAAAGTCGTAGTTTACAAAAGACTGAGATGGGGCAGTGGGTGTGGGGTGTGCGGTATAGCGAAACACAGGACAGTCGGCGTGGGGGTGTGGGGGTGTGTGGTACAGCGAAACTCAGGACAGTTGGCATTGGGGTGTGGGGGTGTGTGGTATAGCGAAACTCAAGACACTTGGCGTTGGGGTGTGGTGGTGTGGGATATAGTAAAACAGGACAGTTTGGGTGTGGGGTGTGTGGTATAGCGAAACACAGGACAGTCGGCGTGGGGGTGTGGGGTGTGTGGTATAGCGAAACTCAGGACACTTGGCGTTGGGGTGTGGGGTGTTGGATATAGTAAAACAGGACAGTTTGGGTGTGGGGTATGTGGTATAGCGAAACTCAGGACAGTTTGGGTGTGGGGTGTGGGGGTGTGTGGTATAGCGAAACTCCGGACAGTTGGCATTGGGGTGTGGGGGTGTGGGGTATAGCGAAACTCAGGACAGTTGGCGTTGGGGTGTGGGGGTGTGGGGTATAGCGAAACTCAGGACAGTTGGCGTTGGGGTGTGGGGTATAACGAAACTCAGGACAGTTGGCGTTGGGGTGTGGGGTATAACGAAACTCAGGACAGTTGGTGTGGGGGTGTGGGGTATAACGAAACTCAGGCCAGTTGGGGTGTGGGGTGTGGGGGTGTGTGGAAAAGCGAAACTCAGGCCAGTTGGGGTGTGGGGTGTGGGGGTGTGATGAAAAGCGAAACTCAGGCCAGTTGGGGTGTGGGGTGTGGGTGTGTGTGGAAAAGCGAAACTCAGGCCAGTTGGGGTGTGGGGTGTGGGAGTGTGTGGAAAAGCGAAACTCAGGACAGTTGGGGTGTGGGGGTGTGTGGTACTGCGAAACTCAGGACAGTTGGGGTGTGGGGTGTGTTGTGTAGCGAAACTCAGGACAGCTGGCGTTGGGGTGTGGGGTATAGCGAAACTCAGGACAGTTGGGGTTGGGGTGTGGGGGTGTGTGGTATAGCGAAACTCAGGACAGTTGGCGTGGGGGTGTGGGGTGTAGCGAAACTCAGGACAGTTGGCGTTGGGGTGTGGGGTATAGCGAAACTCAGGACAGTTGGCATTGGGGTGTGGGGGTGTGTGGTATAGCGAAACTCAGGACAGTTGGCGTGGGGGTGTGGGGTATAGCGAAACTCAGGACAGTTGGCGTTGGGGTGTGGGGTGTTGGATATAGTAAAACAGGACAGTTGGGATGTGGGGATGTGGTATAGCAAAACTCAGGACAGTCGGCGTTGGGGTGTGTGGTGTTTGGTATAACACAATTCCAGACAGTGGGTGGTGGGGGGGTGGGGTATTACGGCGAAACGAGCACTGACCTTGAGCTGCGGCACGCCGTGTAGCAGGAGGTCGGGCAGCTGGTCCAGGTGGTTGTGGCTCAGGTCCAGAACCTCCATGCCCCCGTTGTCGGCGAACAGGCCGCTGGGAAGGCTCTGCAGGCGGTTGCCGTGCAGGTCCACCTTGCGCAGGTGCAGGAGGCCGGTGAAGGTGCACAGCTGCAGGCGCAGGAAGCCGTTGTGCGACAGGTCCACCTCCTGCAGCTGCCGCAGGTGCTCCAAGGACCCGTTGATCATAGGACCCAGCAGGTTGCCTGACAGGTCCAGCTGAACACAGGTCAAGGGTTAAAGGTTAAAGGTCCTGTGGCCTTTTACGGCCATCGGGGCAGTGAATTCATACCCACTGTGTCTAGGGCTGGCCACAGGAAGGCAGTGAAGTCATACCCACTGTGTCTAGGGCTCGGCACAGGAAGGCAGTGAATTCATATCCACTGTGTCTAAGGCTCAGCACAGGAAGGCAGTGAATTTATATCCACTGTGTCTAAGGCTCAGCACAGGAAGGCAGTGAATTCATACCCACTGTGTCTAGGGCCCGGCACAGGAAGGCAGTGAATTCATACCCACTGTGTCTAAGGTTCGGCACAGGAAGGCAGTGAATTCATACCCACTGTGTCTAGGGCTGGCCACAGGAAGGCAGTGGAGTCATACCCACTGTGTCTAGGGCTGGCCACAGGAAGGCAGTGAAGTCATACCCACTGTGTCTAGGGCTCGGCACAGGAAGGCAGTGAATTCATATCCACTGTGTCCTGGGCTCGGCACAGGAAGACAGTGAATTCATACGCACTGTGTCCAGGGCTCAGCACAGGAAAGCAGTGAATTCATATCCACTGTGTCTAAGGCTCAGCACAGGAAGGCAGTGAATTCACATCCACTGTGTCTAAGGCCCGGCACAGGAAGGCAGTGAATTCATATCCACTGTGTCTAGGGCTCGGCACAGGAAGGCAGTGAATTCACATCCACTGTGTCTAAGGCTCACCATCGGAAGGCGGGGCCCGATCCTCTCGTTCCGCCGAAGTCAGGTACCCATTTACAGCTGGGTGGACTTCTGAATCTCATTTTGCTTATTTTCTCCTTATTTTCCCTCAAGGCCTGAAAAGCACGTTGGGTTACGCTGCTGGTCAGGCATCTGCTTAGCAGATGTGTTGTAGCGTATACGGATTCGTCCGAACGCCGTGACGCGTCCTTGAGTTTCTGAACTGAACTGAACCTGGGTGGAGTGAAGAGAATCAGAGGAAAGTGCATTCCCCAAGGACACAGCACCACACTTCTTCTTCTGCGTTCGTGGGCCGCAACTCCCACGTTCACTCGTATGCACACGAGTGGGCCTTTACGTGTATGACCGTTTTTACCCCGCCATATAGGCAGCCATACTCCGTTTTCGCGGGTGTGCATGCTGGGTATGTTCTTGTTTCCATAACCCACCGAACGCTGACATGGATTACAAGATCTTTAACGTGCGTATTTGATCTTCTGCTTGCATATACACACGAAGGGGGTTCAGGCCCTGGCAGGTCTGCACATATGTTGACCTGGGAGATCGTAAAAATCTCCACCCTTTACCCACCAGGCGCCGTCACCGTGATTCGAACCCGGGACCCTCGGATTGACAGTCCAACGCTTTAACCACTCGGCTATTGCGCCCGTCGAGCACCACACTGAAGTGGGGTCTCGAACCCTGATCACTGGTGAACACTGGATCAGAAGTTCCACGCCTGACCCACTCTGCCTCAGAGGAGAGGAGCGTTTGTTCTTGTTGTTTTGTTGTATCCCCCCCCCCCCTCTCCCTTATTGTTGACGGTAGAAGCGAGGGTTAGGGGCTGAGGGAGCTGCTGGTTGGTAGTGTTTTTGCTGCTCACTGATTGTTTTCAGGTTTTTGGGGGTTTTTTTTGGTCGTGCGATATTTAATCGTTATTTTATTTTATTCTACTTGCATTTGTGTGTGTATGTGTGTGTGTGTGTGGGGGGGGGAGTGCGTGGATGCGACCATTTTTAAATTCCACCACCACCCCCAAAAACGGAGTATGGCTGCCTACATGTCGGGGGAAAATGGTCATACACGTTAAATTCCAGTTATGTCCATATGAGTGAACGTGGGAGTTGCAGCCCACGAACGAAGATGAAGAAGAATCCCACCATTAATTTCAACGTAGCCACATCCCGTCTTCGTTAGATTATAGGAATACGTGTCATCGATACCATCGGCCAATGAGAAGCCAAACTGAGAGAGAGAGAGAGAGAGAGACAGCCAAATCCAATCATACACACAGCTCCAACCAGTGCCTCACCAATACAACCTCTGAGAATCAAAAACACAGACAGACGAACTGACAGACAGACAACCAGAGAAGCACAACTAACCCGTCCCATAAAAGTCCAGATTTATTCCAAAAGGACCCCCAGAGGCACATGAAAAGAAAAAACACACAGGGACAAAAGGCAAACACTATGGCGACATTGTATGTGGCGAGGCTGCACAGAACACAAGGAACGTAGAGTAAGTAAATGAAATGATCCCGAGTTCAATAATTTAGTTGCTGTATGAACAGATAAGCATCTCTTTTAACTCACTCAGTACAGCCAGTCCTCTCTTCTCCTCTACACAGACCCCTCGGATGTCCAGTGGGTGTCTGAATGACCCAACCTTTAGCTTCCGTCGTCAGAACTGTGGTATTCTTTGTCAACATTCACCTCTTTAGTATAAGAGCGTTCCGCTTGCAATATATATGGTAACTGGGATGAAACGCTGTTAACGTCGTCTCTTTCGCCGTTCGTATGGAGAGAGTTAAATTAACACAAACAAAACGACAACAACAACAACAACACACACTGACCTTGGTAACGCGTGCAGACATAGGGGGCACACGCACCAAGCCCCGGTTAGAACAGTCCACGGTGAGGCCGTCATCGGTACACTTGCACCCATGGGGACATCCGGGGGGCGGAGGGTTGGTGGTGGGCGTGGCCTTGCATGTCATTATCAGGCCGGCCAGAAAGGCGTGCATGAGAACAATTTTCACCGCCATCTTGGCTGTAAAATGGCAGTGTAAAGACATCAGCAGTGGTCGTGGTTGTCGCAGTGGGTAGTGACTGTAGCAGGAGTAGTTACCGTGTTACTAATGATGAAAGACAAATAGATTGTGTCTTTGTTAATAACTTAGGTCACTGTTATGAAAAAGGCAACGTTTGTCTTTATTAATACTGAACACAGTTACTTGTACTAACACACACACACACACCCAGATATATATATATATATATATATATATATATATATATATGCACACACACAGAGATACACACACACACACACAGAGAAAACAGAGGAAAGATGGGGGCGGACTGAACGAAGTCCTCATCAAACAATTCTTGGTGGGGTATTTCCATGTCTTTTGACAACAGAAGTATTTTGATACGAACCCCCCCCCTCCCCGCCCCCTTCTCCTCCCCCAACACACATCTTCACTCCCTCACCTCTTTTGCTAAAAGGGGACCATGAACAATGTTATATCCAAAGCATAATTTCGTTACACTTGTATGTCTGAATTCTAGCGAATGCTGACTGTGGACAGCAAGTCTAAACGTATTTTCTTCTTCTTTTTTTCTCTCTCTCTCGTTCTTTTTTAACTGTAAAAGCAAGCAAGCAAGCGCAAGCGCGCGTGTGTGTGTGCGCGCGGGCGCGCATAAACTGGTCAGGGATAATTTTGAACTATATATTAATTTTCAATGACCTAATAACATTGCAACCTTGACCTGAAGTCAAGGTCATTCAGTGACCTTTTTATCAGCTGCCTATGTCTACATAGAGTCTTTAACTGCAAAGTTTATTTTTGAGGACGAGTTATAATGGGTCATCCTCAGAAAATGTTAATGGATTTGACACACATGTGATCTCTCACATGTGGTGGATTTTTTGTGTAGCTCTTTAATAATCCACTCTGACGGGTACACAAAGATACATACATGCACTCAAGGTCTGAAAAGCGCGTTGGGTTATGCTGCTGTCAGGCATCTGCCTAGCAAATGTGGTGTAGTGTATATGGATTTGTCCGAACGCAGTGGTGCCTCCATGAGAAACTGAAAATCAAACTGTGACTGTGTGAAGATTAAGGCCATTAAGCATAATTGTCTAAAAATAAACAAACTTTTTATTCTTATTACTCGAGTCTGTCTCTCTCCCCTTTTCTCCTCCCCCCCCTCCCTCCCTCTCTCTCTCTCTGTGTCTCTCACTCAAGGTCCCCTTCTTTCTCTTCAAAATTAAGACTCACCCATTATTTTCATAATATACGTATATTTGTGTAAATACATGGGCATTTATCACACTCTCACTCTCACTTTTTGTCTCTGGTTCTCTCCCTTTTATTCTTTCATTCACCTTTAGTTTTACAGTGCTTCAAATGTTTATTCACGTATCCACGATTTATACCGTTTTGGCTGTTTTGATATTATGATTTTTTTTTATTTTGTTTTGTTCTTCTTTCTTATTGTTCTTTTATTTTTTTGTTTTGTTTCATCGTTTCCCCTTCTTTCGAAGGCTGGAAAAAATGAAGACAATTGTTTGCCGGCTGACTCTATTGCCCCGACGAAATTCACTCATTCATTCATGGCTGATTTTTAAAAATTAGAGTAACTACATCAAAACATCAG
>NC_134889.1:3543445-3545945 GCF_041734735.1 Babylonia areolata
ATTGGTGTGGTGTGTGTCCATCGAGATCGATGATGACCATCGTTGTCATCCAGACGGGGGATGGGGGGAGGGTGGTGGTGGGGTGGGGGGAAGGATGCTCATGAGTCTATCTGTGAGTGCGCAGATGGCTGAATAGTCCAATCTGCGCACGAAATGTTCGCTGACAGTTGGGGCAGACAAAGACAGGCATATCATTGTCAGGGAGCTTGTTTGCCCGTGACTTTTTGGCCTGCCTCTTCTGAACAGCTGCAGCAGTCCTGTTGGCCTCGCACAACTTGGCGCCTTTGTGCACAGCAGCGCGCCATTTGTTACGGTCCACTGCAGATTCCTCCCAGGAGTCAGGGTTGATATCAAACGCTTTCAGAGAGACTTTCAGAGTATCTCTGAAGCGCTTCTTCTGACCTCCGTGTGATCTCTTCCCTTGTTGCAGCTCGCCATAGAAGAGCCTTTTGGGCAGCCGATGGTCTGGCATGCGTGCCACGTGTCCAGCCCAGCGAAGCTGGGACTGCATCAGGATGGTGAAGATGCTGGGAAGGGTGGCTTTTGCGAGCACCTCTGTGTCTGGGGTCCTGTCTTGCCACTTGATGTTCAGTAGCTTCCTGAGGCATGTTGTGTGGAAGTGGTTCAGCTTCTTGGCATGTCGTTGGTACACTGTCCAAGTTTCGCAGCTGTACAGTAGTGTGGGGAGAACTACTGCTCTGTAGACCTTTAGCTTGGTCTCAAGACTAATGCCTCTTCTGTTCCAGACATTTGCACTGAGTCTACCAAAAGTTGCACTTGCTCTTGCAATCCTGACATTCACTTCATCGTCGATGGTCGCATTTCGTGACAGTGTGCTGCCAAGGTATGTGAACCGCTCCACCGCACTGAGTCTCTGACCGTTGACTGTGATGTTGGGCTCAACGTAGGGTTTCCCTGGGGCTGGCTGATGGAGAACTTCAGTTTTCCTCGTGCTGATGGTAAGGCCGAAGTTCCTGCTGGCAGTGGCAAACTTGTCGACGCTGAGTTGCATGTCAGCTTCAGATCCAGCGTTGAGGGCACAGTCATCAGCAAACAAAAAGTCTCTGATGATGTCTGTCATGACCTTCGTTTTTGCTTGAAGCCTTCTGAGGTTAAATAGCTTGCCATCTGTTCGGTACTTTAGGCCGATTCCAACATCGCCATCTCTGAAGGCATCAGTAAGCATTGCAGAGAACATGAGGCTGAACAGCGTTGGAGCCAGGACGCAGCCTTGCTTGACACCATTTGTGACAGCAAAAGGAGCAGATGTTTCGCCATTGTCCTGGACTCGAGCCTGCATGCCTTCATGGAATTGGCTGACCAAGGAAATAAATTTCCGAGGGCATCCGTACTTGGCCATGATCTTCCACAGTCCCTCTCTACTCACGGTGTCAAAGGCCTTAGTGAGGTCGACATAGGTGGAGAACAGATCAGCATTTTGCTCCTGACATTTCTCTTGCAGCTGCCTTGCAGCAAACACCATGTCCGTGGTTCCGCGCTCTTTCCGGAATCCACATTGGCTCTCAGGCAAATGACCTTGGTCAACGTGTGCTGTGAGGCGGTTTAGTAGGATCCTGGCAAGTATCTTGCCTGCGATGGAGAGCAAGGAAATGCCCCGATGGTTATCACAGGCTTGCCGGTTCCCCTTTCGCTTGTACAAGTGAATGATAGATGCATCTTTGAAATCCTGGGGGATCGTCTCTTCTTTCCACATGAGTGAGTACAGCTGATGAAGCTTCCCAGTCAGCACAGTGCCTCCATCCTTGTAGACCTCTGCTGGTATGGAGTCTGAGCCAGGTGCTTTGCCACTGGATAGCAGACGGATTGCTTTCTGGGTCTCAAGAAGTGTTGGCGGATCGTCCAGTGCTTCGTTGGTGGGGACTTGTGGGAGACGGTCTATGGCTTCATCATTTATGGAGGAAGGGCGATTTAAGACACTGTTGAAGTGCTCAGCCCATCGTTCGAGAATGTTCTCCTTCTCGGTGATCAAGGTATTCCCATCTGCACTGAGGAGGGGGGATGATCCTGAGGATGTGGGGCCGTAGACTTCTTTTAAGGCATCATAGAACCTCTTCATATCGTGCCTGTCAGCATATCCCTGGATCTCATCAGCTTTGTCACTCAGCCACTTATCCTGCATCTGGCGTAACTTTTGCTGAACAGTCCTGCGGATGGCATTGTACGCATCCTTTTTTGATGTGGATTTAGGGTTGCTCAGGTGGGCTTGATGCAGACGGCGTTTCTCATCCAGAAGCTGCTTGATTTCATCACAGTTTTCATCAAACCAGTCTTTGTGCTTTCTGATCATGGGTCCCAGGGTCTCTGAAGCTGTACTATAGATCAGCTCACGCAGGGTCCTCCAGTCAGACTCCACATTCTGGTTGTTCAGAGAGGCGGATTCCAGACGATCTTCCAGCAGCTCCACAAAGGACTGTTTGATGGTGATGTTTTTCAGCTTAGCGATGTTGAGCCGTTTTGGAGCCTTCTGGCCTTGGGGGCG
>NC_134889.1:3550945-3593445 GCF_041734735.1 Babylonia areolata
GACGACTGTGACGATGACGCTGATGATGGTGATGATGATGATAATGAGGAGGAGGAAGAGGATCATGATAACCATATGATGACGACGACTACGACGATGATGGTGATGACGATGACGAAGACGATGATGATGGTAATGATGATGACGATTCCAACAATGATGATGGTGATGATGATAACGACAACGATGATGATGATGATGGTAGTGGTGGTGGTGGTGGTGATGATGATGATGGTGATGATGACGACGGTGAAGACGATGACGCTAATGATAATGATGATGATGATGACGATGATGACAGGTACGAGGCCAGCATTACGACTTGGTGCTGAACGGGCAGGAGATAGGGGGAGGATCTATCCGTATCCACAGTGCCTCGCTTCAGCGATACGTCCTGTCCTGTATACTGCAGGTGTGTGTGTGTGTGTGTGTGTGTGTGTGTGTGTGTGTGTGTGTGTGTGAGAGAGAGAGAGAGAGAGAGAGAGAGAGAGGGGGGGGGAGCGTCCATCCATATCCACAGTGCCTCGCTTCAGCGATACGTCCTGTCCTGTATACTGCAGGTGTGTGTGTGTGTGTGTGTGTGTGTGAGAGAGAGAGAGAGAGAGAGAGAGAGAGAGAGAGAGAGAGAGAGGAAGCGTCCATCCATATCCACAGTGCCTCGCTTCAGCGATACGTCCTGTCCTGTATACTGCAGGTGTGTGTGTGTGTGTGTGTAGGGTTGGGGCCTTTGTGTGTGTGTGTGTGTGTGTGTGTGTGTGTGTGTGTGTGTGTGTGTGTGTGTGTGTGTAGGGTGAGGGCATGTGTGGGGGATGGTAGGGTGTGTGTGTGTGTGTGTGTTTGCGTGTATGTGTAGGGTGGGGGCCTATGTGTTTGTGTATGTGTGTGTGTGTGTGTGTAGAATGGTGTTCTGTGTGTGTATGTGTGTGTGTGTGTGCGCGTGTGTGTGTGTGAAGGGTGGGAGGGGGGACACAAAGACACACACACACTCACACACAAACACACACAGGCCCCTACCCTACACACACACACACACACACACACACACACACACACACACACAGGCCCGTACCCTACACACACACACACACACACACACACACACACACACATAGGCCCTCAACCTACACACACACACACATACACACACACACATATGCCCTCAACCTACACACACACACGCACGCACACACACACACATAGGCCCTCAACCTACACACACACACTCACACACAAACACACACAGGCCCCTACCCTACACACACACACACACACACACACACAGGCCCGTACCCTACACACACACACACACACACACACACACACACACACACACATAGGCCCTCAACCTACACACACACACACACACACACACACACACACAGGCCCGTACCCTACACACACACACACACACACACACAGGCCCTCAACCTACACACACACACATACACACACACACACACACACACACACACACACAGGCCCCTACCCTACACACACACACATGACCCTACCCTACACACACACACAGGCCCTCAACCTACACACACACACACACATACACACACACACTCACACACACAGGCCCCCACCCTACACACACACCCACAAACACACACACACACACCCTCCCTCCTCCCGTTGATGTGTTCAGGAGGACTGCAGTCAGCTGGAGCACCTGTTGTCTGCCCTGGACTCCGGCTGTCCGCCGCACGGGGGCATCGCGCTGGGTGAGTGAGGCATCCACATGTCGCCCGCCCTGGCCTGGCCTGGCCCTCCTCACACGCCTTGATGATGATGATGATGATGGTGGTGGTGGTGGTGGCGGTGGGGGTAGTGGTGGTGATGGTGGGGGTAGGGGTGGTGATGGTGGTGTTGGAGGCGTTGGTGGTGGTGGTTGTGACAGTGGTGGTTGTGGTGGTAGTGGAGGTGGTGGTGGTGGTGGTGATGGGGGTGGTGGTGATGATGGTGGTGGAGGTGGTGGTGGTGGTGGTGATGGTTGTGACGGTGGGGGTGGTGATGGTGAAGATAGTGGTGATGATAATGGTGGTGATGATGATGATGGTGGTGGTGGAGGATATTGACGATGAAAATGATGATGATTATGACGATGATGAATATGACGCGGCATTGGTGATGGTGGTGATGGTGATGATAGTGGTGGTGGTGGTGGTGGATTATTGATGGTGATATTAATTTAATGATGATTATGACGATAATAATACATTTATATGGCGCTTCTGTGTGATGAAACAACCAACAGTGCAGCAGTCTGGTGCGATGTTCCAATGATATGTTATGTCCAGTGAGTTCAAGACCTGCTTGTTTTAAAACTCTTTCCATACGAACGGCGAAAGAGAGGACGTTAACATCGTTTCACCCCAATTACCATCATCAAAATATTGCAAGCGGAAGGCTCTTATACTGAAGACGTGAATGTTGACAAAGAATACCACAATTCTGACGACGGAAGCTAAAGGTTGGGTCATTCAGACACCCACTGGACATCCGAGGGGTCTGTGTAGAGGAGAAGAGAGGACTGGCCGTACTGAGTGAGTTAATTGTCTACATGTACCTTAAACCCATCGTTCGCATTTGGACTTGCCCGTTCGCATTAACCCTCAGGCACCCCTGCCAGCAATTTCAACCGTTGAGGATACGTAGTAGACGAACTTTTCCTGGTGCAACCTTCTTTGTCTTAGTTCGTGGGCTGCAACTCCCACGTTCACTCGGATGTACATGAGTTGGATTTTACGTGTTTGACCGTTTTTACCCCGCCATGTAGGCAGCCATACGCCGTTTTCGGGGTTGTGCATGCTGGGTATGTTCTTGTTTCCTTTACCCACCGAACGCTGACATGGAATGCAGGATCTTTAACGTGCGTATTTGATCTTCTGCTGGTGTTTACACATGAAGGGGATCCAGGCACAAGCAGGTCTGCACATATATTGACTTGGGAGATCGGAAAAAAAATCTCCACCCTTTACCCACCAGGCGCCGTTACCGAGATTCGAACCCGGGACCCTCAGATTGAAGGTCCAACGCTTTAACCACTCGGCTGTTGCGCCCGCAACCAATCGGGGAAATCCTTCAAAAACAGAAGAGCTTGATTTGGCGATTTGTAGGCGCCAATTGGTCGTTAAATTCCAACAATTGTATTTGACGATCGTACAACCAGTTATCTGTACAATACGCATGTTGAGCTGGTCGCTTCTACTGGATCGTTCAGTTCGCAGTTAGGCCTACCTACCCTTTCGCCAAACCATTTTTGTATTTGTATTTGTATTTCATTTTATCACAACAGATTTCTCTGTGTGAAATTCGGGCTGCTCTCCCCAGGGAGAGCGCGTCGCTATACTACAGCGCCATCCATTTTCTGTATTTTTTCCTACGTGCAGTTTTTTTGTTTTTTTAAAAAAAATTTTCCTATCGAAGTGGATTTTTCTACATGTTTTTTGCCAGGAACAACCATTCTGTTGCCATGGGTTCTTTTACGTGCCCTAAGTGCATGCTGCACACGGGACCTCGGTTTATCGTCTCATCCGAATGACTAGCGTCCAGACCACCACTCAAGGTCTAGTGGAGGGGGAGAAAATATCAGCGGCTGAGCCGTGATTCGAACCAGCGCGCTCAGATTCTCTCGCTTCCTAGGCAGACGCGTTACCCCTTCAAGATCAGTGCTCGGGTTTTAGTTCAGTGAATGTTGCGTGTTTTTTTTCGATTAGTTGGAAAAGGGCGATATTTTATCTCCTCCTTTGACTATGACAGGCCTGGATCGACTCATGGCGATCGTCTGCCAGACCGAGTCGATCCGTGACGTCATCGCCTTCCCCAAGTCACATGACGGCAAGGATCCAATGAGCAAGGCCCCTGCCGCGGTGTCAGCCAGCGATCTTCAGGCCTACCACATCGCTGTCAAACCTCCTTCATAGTCGGCGCGTGGGGCTTTGTGTATGGTGGTTGATTGTTTTCTGATTTTTCTCTCCTGATATATATATATATATATATTTTTTTTTTTTTTTTCCATGAACGTCATTTGGCTGTAGTGTATTTGTGTCGTGATTTGTTTAATTTTCTGCCTATGTAGGGCTATGTACGTATGTATGTAGCTGTTTCAAGGTCTGGCTAATCGCGTTGGGACACGCTGCTGGTCAGGCATCTGCTCAGCAGATGTGGTGTAGCGTATATGGATTTGTCCGGACGCAGTGACGCTTCCTTGAGTAACTGAACTGGATTGAACTATCTCAGTAAGGATGTGACAGCAAAGATTTAGAATGACTGTATAGTGGGGAGATTGTGTTTGTTTTTGTGTGTGCATGTGGCTCTGTGTGTGTGTGTGTGTGTGTGTGTGCCTGTCTGTGTCTGTGAGCGTGTGTGACTGTGTGTGTGTGTGTGCGTGCGTGCGCGCGCGTGTGTGTGTGCTTTAATCGCGTACAGTGTGTGCGTGTGATTATAACTGTGTTTGATATGACTGTGTGTGTGTGTGTGTGTGCGCGCGCGTGTGTGTGTTCTCTCGCGTACGCGCACACGTGGTTATGAATATGTGTGTGATTGTGTGTGTGTGTGTGTGTGTGTGTGTGTGTGTGTGTGCTTTGGACGTGTGAGGTGGCCATTGACAATACCTGTTGTCACTGAATATTTCGTGTAGTATGTACAATTACGTTTATGTTCAGGTCCCCCCCGCCCCCCTTTTTTTTTCATCCTCTGGCGAAACATTGACGGACTGGTCAACATCAGAGGCATTTCTTTGGTTTTGGTGCTTGAATATGACTGTATTTAAGCCTTAATTTGTTTCCATCGAAAAGAAAACAAGAGAGGCAAGGCCTTCAAGACTCACTTGTGATACACTTACACACACACAAAAAAAAAAAAATCCAAGCTTTTTATGTATTGAGTATAATTTCAAAATGTAATGTTTAAGATGAGAAAGATCAGTTTAAAGCAAATTAACTCCCCTAGCATTACAGAGTAATTTCCCTTCTTTACTATCTGCACCAAAACGTTTGCAAAATAAATAAAACTTCCATGCTTAGCAAAAGAAGTTCCTGTTTGAACAAAAAATGATAATAATGACTGCTCTAGCTGTTGGGTCAGAATATCAGATCAAAGTGCCAAGTTTATAGAATACAAAAAATATAAATATAACAGTAAATGCAGTTTGCATATAATTAGGCTTCATTCTTTATTTCTTTGTGCCCATCCCAGAGGCGCAATATTGTTTTAAACAAGATGACTGGAAAGAACTGAATTTTTCCTATTTTTATGCCAAATTTGGTGTCAACTGACAAAGTAGTTGCAGAGAAAATGTCAATGTTAAAGTTTACCACGGACACACAGACACACAGACAGACAACCGAACACCGGGTTAAAACATAGACTCACTTTGTTTACACAAGTGAGTCAAAAAAACCCATCAGATTCTAAGGGACTGATATTGACAGGTGTTAAGCTTATTCTTTTTTTTTCTTTTCTTTTTTGTAGTGTGTGGTTGGCTGGACCGTAAACAACAATGACAAATGAATCAATGACACAACTCATCTCAAGTCTCTCTTTCCCTCTCATATATCATTTCTGAGTCTGGTTGAAACTGATTGGAAAATGCTTGTTTCATACTACTGATGTAACATGTCTGTGACGTACACTTGCCAATTGCGTAATATGTTGTGGAAATAAAACTGACGTTGTTCCACAGTTGCTGTGTTGATGCTTCATACTGGCATGTCGTCTCTCAAGACTAGGTAAGACGCTCATTGGGCCAACTCACCAGGTATTTATGATCCAGTATGCTTTCGTTAGGCCACGCATGCTAGTATACTGTAACGGAACGACGAACAGGCCTCAATGGTTGGGGCAGTCACAACACTGTCTGGCAAACCGTTCCATTTATTAACGACTCGCTCAGTAAAGAAGGAACTGCGCCCTTTCAGTCTACAATGTGATTTGTTTAGCATTAAACTATTACCTCTTCTGTCCCTACTTACTGCAGGTGGTAGTTCGGGATTTGTAGTCTTGTAGATTCCGTGTATGTATTTTTTGCAATCAATCATATCTCCCCGCTGCCTCCTGTGTTCTAGAGTTCTAGAGGTAGCTTAAGGAAAGCAAGTCTTTCATGATAAGGCTTGTTCTTCAAATGACCAATCAGGTTGTAACTTAGCAAGCTTCTCATCACAACGCCTGTGGATGTCACAAGGAGTCCCCGTGGACGGAATTGGTTTGGCGTTGGACTTGTGATCCAGCGTTCACCAGAGATCTGTGTTCAGGTCCTGTTTCGGCCTGTGTGTGGTGGGGGTGGGGTGTGTTTGATGGATTGTGTTTGCCTGGTTACCTATTCTCTGTCTGTGTCTGTCAGTGTGTATGTGTCTTTCTCTCTGTCTGTCCCTTTTTGTCTGTCAGTCTATCAAATTATGGTGCTTAGAGCCTCGCCGACCACTAAGGCCATTTCAAGGCTATCGCCACGTTAATACCTAGTACAAGGGTAAAAAAAAAAAAAAAGTCATCGCTTTAAGCTTTCCATTCAAAGTTTTAAAAACCTTCCATAGTTTAAAACCTTCAAATCTGATTAAAAATGTTCACTTCTTTCAAGAAGTCCATCAGCGCCCACGGAGGGGCATCACGAAACAACAAAGTCTTCAGAGAAACCGCCGTGTAATGTCTGTGTCTAACGTCATGCAGATCCCAACAGTCAAGGAGCACGTGTTTCATGGTGAGAGGCTCATCACAGGGAATACATCGAGGGGCCTCTTCCCCCATCAAGTAAGAATTAGTAAAAAAAAAAAAAAAAAAAAAAAAAAAAAAAGTGTGCCCCGCATGCAGTCTGCACAGCACAGACTCCTCCTTTCTGTTCTTCACCCCTGAAGGGAGGGTCTCTTTTAGGTCTGGACGGATTTGGAACAGCTTGATGTCCGTCTGGGTGTTCCACTCTTCTTGCCAAAGATCCTTAACATAAGTGTTCACCTTCTGCTTCATGTCTGTGTATGGTATGAAGGATCTCGATAATTCTTCCATTACAGCGTTCTTGGCCAGCTGGTCTGGCCTTTCGTTACCACGAATGCCAACATGTCCAGGAACCCACGCCAACACAACATCATATCCTTTCTTCGTTATTAGAGTAAAAGCTTCGTAGAATTCCAGCAGTTTGGGATGAGTCAGATTACAGCAGGCGATCGCCTCCAGGGCTGACAAGGAGTCGGAAAAGATCATGAATCTCTTTTGTTTCGAAGAGAGAACCATTTTTACCGCCAGAACCAGTGCGGTCAGTTCCGCAGTGTACACTGAGCTGTCAGATAGGATGTGTTCCGTTGAGGGCTGGTCAGGAAAGGCGGGACAGAACGCAGATGCAGCGACTCCATCCTCAGAACCGTCAGTGAAGATTTGTGGGAAGTGGGAAATTTGTGGCAGAGTTCTGAAAAGTAAGTTCTGTAGGCCAGTGAACTGGTGGAGTCTTTACGGTACGAGGCCAGATGGAATCGGACCTCAGGTGTTTTAAAGGTCCACAGTGGGCTGTTGGGGAACTTTGAGAAATCTGAGATGCCACCAACATCCAGATCAGCATTTTCTATGTGCGGCTGAATATGGAGTCCAAGAGGAGGGATGCAGTTTGGGTTGTCTTTGAATTTCTTGTTGAAGGGGTTGTTGAATACAACGTAGCAAGCAGGGTTTTTAGGTTCAGAAAACAGTTTCAAGTAATATTTTAGGGTCAGCTTCAATCTGCGGTTGGAGAGAGGCGGTTTCCCCACCTCTGCGTACAAGCTGTGCATAGGGGTGGTGCGAAACGCACCTAAGCTGAGACGGAACCCTTGGTGGTGTATAGGGTCCAGCAGTTTCAGGTAAGACGGTCTGGACCAGTTTGGACCAGACCAGGGCTCTGCAGAGGTGCAAGAGATTTCTCTTATCAGCACCCCAGTCCGAGTGTGCCACAACTCGGATGATGTTCAGGGCTTTTTGACAGGATGTTTTCAACTGACGCGTCCCCCCCCCCCCCCCAACCCCCACCCCTGATCATGCCCAGCTCCCGGAGACAGAGAACTGAGCACTGCGGGGGTTATCACAGTTAGCCTGTAAACTGCCAGTCTTGACCCAGCCCCACGTAGGGGTAGCTGATTGACACACACAGGCCAGTGTGTGCCGCCTGTCTTAGGAGATGTCCGAGCCAAAGGGATGTGTTGAGAGCAGTGTGCTCTCTCAGTCCCCAGGATCTCATTCCTCTCCATCACAGGTCGCACCGCACGGCGAACACGGCAGGCCTGAAGAAGGCTTCAGAGAAAAAAGAATGTAGAAAAGAAGGCTTGATGTGGGGCTGAAGACAGAAAAGAGGCGGTAAAAAGAAGAGAGAATATCGAAAGGGACAGTGGGTCACTTTTGGTTTGGGCCTCACTCACGACCTGTTCGGCATGGGAAGCCCTATCAGGGGCATCAGTACAAGAAACAACAAAAAACCACCACTTACTCAGCCTGAACAGCTATAATGGCTATGTAGGCTGTCAATTAAGACCTGGGACTAGAGTAGTAAACCCTCAGAAGCACTGATGCCCCCGCCGACATAGCTTGCCCAATCACTGGCCACTAAGCCTCCCAACCACGATAAGGTAGTGACCCCCCGGGAGGGTCTGTCAGTCAGTCTGTTGTTGTCGATGATGACAACAGGATGTTTTCTCTTTTTCGTTAAACGTATTATCGTTATTGCACTTGGCGCTCTTGTAGGATGAGGGTTCTGCGAATGACCACCATAATAACAATTATGATGTTATGTTGTAGTTGTTGATGACTATGATGATGATGATGATGATGGCAACATCATAACAATAAAGATAATCATGGTGTTAGGTTGATGATGACGACGACGATGGTGATGATGATGACTACGATGACGATGATGATTGTAATGGTTATGATGATTACTGTGCTGACGATGATGATGACAGCAACAATGTTGATAATGACGATGACAGTGATGATCCTGAGGTGAAGGAGGAGGAGGAGGTGGATGGTGAACAATTTATTATCATCATCATCATCATCATTGAAATATAAAGGGCAAACAAGTAGAGCTGTTGTTCAGAGATATCACATTGCATATCAACGATTCAGAACAGACCTTTCCGTTTTGACGTGTGCAGCTATAAGTTTTAGCAGTTTGGTTTCTTTCTCTTTTCTACGATTTTCCTGCACAATAGTGTAGGTGTAAAGGAAGGGATTTAAAGCTGAGTTACATGGCAACACAAAGACAGCCAGTGCTGTGTTGATCTCTCCTGGAACAGGGACATCCAGCTTTGCCAGGAGTCCACAGACACCAATGGGGAACCAGCACAGAAAGTCTGACATGGCAATGACCAGAAGGCGACGAGCAATGGTGGCCTCTTTAGATCTTGTTTTGTCTTTGATAAATACGTTTTCCTTTCTATTTGACCCATGACCTGACAACGTATTGGCTCTGACTGACCAGTAAATGAGAGTCTGGCCTATAGCAATGCACAAAAATATGACCATGTTAAAGACAACCATGATGCTAAAAGAATAGTGGCGACCTGGAAAGTCAGTTCTAGTGACGGGAAGAGGAATGCAGATGCCTGTTTGGCTGTAGAACTCCCAGTGGGACGTCACAGGGAGTAAAGGGATTGAGGCCAGGATCACCCCTAGTCCCCAACTGACAGTGCAGGCCACGTGAGCTGATGCTGGTCTGAAACGAAGACGACTGAAAGGAAAGCACATCACCAGAAAGCGATCCAGGGTGATAAGGCAAATAAGAAACGATGATATTTCACTAGACAAAAGGGAAATGAATCCAGAAATTCTGCATGCTGTGCTTCCCTTCCAGTAAGATTCATTCCACAGGTAGGTGCCAGCATACAGACGGTCGGCCACTCCAATGATCAACAAGTAAACTCCCATGAAAAAGTCAGACATAGACAGATGAATAACAAACACTGCATAACCAACTTTACTTTTTGAGGAGAAGGACCAGATACGATATATGATGCTGCAAAGGTTTCCCAACAAAGCAGACATCATAAAGATGATGATAGCCGCTAGGTAAAAGTTAGATTTCAGCAGATAGTCACAAGAGGAGAGCTCATCTTCTGGTGCACGGCATATTCCCACAAAATTGTCAGGTAGCAGAGCAGGACAACAAAGCTTGAAGTTGTCAGCAAACAACTGTTGCAGATTCTCCATTTCTTTCAGAAAGTCAGGGCTGAAATCAGCTAGAGGACAACCCTGCAAATCCAAACTCTTTAGGTTCCTAAACAATCCTCCTCCTTGGAGAGACGTCAGCAATCGACTATGGGAAAAGTCCATGATTTGGATCTGGGGCATGATGACTGAGAAAGCATGTAAGTTTGAGAAGTTATATGAAACTCGGGAAAAATTGAGCAAAATCAGGGATTTCAGTTTGTAACGTATTCTTTCACTGCACATTCCAAAGGACAATGGGTTACCAGAGACATCCAGTTCTTTAAGAGTTCTCAATTGTGAAAATTGCTTAGAACTGATGCACTGTATCAAATTATCACTGATATCTAACACATGAAGGTTAGGCAGAAACATGTCACTCATATTTCTCCAGCCACATGCTCCAGCACCAAGATGAATCAGCATGATCTGATTTGTGATGACATCCAAGGTCAGTCCACTCCCCCTGCCTTCCAGATAACGTATCTTGGGGAAAGTGTCAGGCTGAAAGACAGACACGTCGGTGAATGATGGTCCGTAACAGACACACTGATCAGGACAAGAGTCCGTCAATCCACACATCACTTCATCGTCCTGCTGTGGACACTGAGGCCAACCGTCACAGAGGTGGTCCACGTGTAGACATATTTCTCGGTCGTTCCCTCGACATCGGTACAACCCTTCACACGTGAATTTGTCACACCCAGTTTCATCCTCATGTCCTGGACAGTCAGTCACGCCATTACACCTGGTGTAGACTGGCAGACAGTAACCATTTCCAGGGCAATGGAAGTGAGAGTCTGGGCATCGCGTTGTGTTTCCAGGAAGAGGGATCAAAGAGAACCTTCCAGGTCTGTCAAAATTGACGAGCGCTGGTGGATTCGTAACATTGAAAACCGTTTCGACTGACATAGAATGACAGCGCTTTTCATCACGTGTTGTCCAGCAGTTGTCGAAATTATCACACACTTGTCTGATATCTATACACTGAAAACAGACATTATGCACAAGGAGAAATGACTGACAGCAGAGGAAGAAAAAAGGAAAACGATTCAGTTCAGCAAAATATGAATACCCCCCCCCCCCCTTCTCTGTTTGTGTGCCTCTGTGTCCGTCTGTTTGTCAGTCTCATTCTGTCTCCTTTAAGTCTGTCTGTCTGACTTACTCAGGCTTTCACACACACACACACCCTCTCTCTCACACATTCGCAGATGCACAACCACACACACACACACACACACACACGTTTTGTACATGCTTGCACTGGCAGTGTTGGGGAGTAATTATGTTTGTGAAAAGGGGAGTGTGTGGTGTATTTGTGCAGGTGTTTTGCTTTAACACACACACACACGCATGCACACACACACACACACACACACATACACACCCCGTGTTTACAATAAATGGTACCATCATCAGATATACACAATCTGTAAAATTTTTGGGAGTCTATCTTTCTTCAAAGCTTTCGTGGAATTATCATATTGACTATATACTAAACAAAGCAAGAATAGGTCTAAATTTCCTTAAAATAATTTGTAAACAGCACTGGGGGCAAGATACCAAAGCGTTGATATCTCTCGTTACCTCCCTCGTACGTTCACGCTTGACATACGCTCAAGAGGTATTCTTCAGTGCTCCACTGCATTTGTTAAAGAAGCTGCAAAGCATTGATTGTAAGGCTTATAAACTCGCTCTAGGTGTGCCCATTCTTACATCAAATTTAGGGACTTACAGAGAAGCAGGTGTTTTATCTTTTGATGAGCAAAGGAAAGCTTCAGCCGCGAAATTCGTTATCAAATCTTTCGCATATGAAACCTTTTCAAAAGAAGAAGCTAATTTGAGTTCACAAAAGCTACCTTTGACATGGATTATACAGATTTATCCAAGAACCAGTCACCATTTTTGTTAAAACCTGAAGTGCTCTCCCATATAGAAAATCAATATTCAAATTATCTAAAAATATACACAGACGAGTCTGTTCTAGAAGATGGTAATTCAGGAGCGGCTTTTGTAATTCCTTCATTTAGAATAGAAAAATTATACTATATTGGTAGACAATATTCCATTTTCACAGCTGAACTTATAGCCATACTTATGGCCTTAAATTATATTTCAGACATTCCGAAAAATGTAACTGAAATTTTATTATGTTAAATGTTATTATGTTATTATTAGACTCAAAGTCAGTACTACAAGCTATAGAATCTTCAAATTCAAAGAAGCGAATTGAGATGACAATGAAAATAAAACATATTATTCACCAACTGACAAAACAGGGCATCAAAATAACTTTGTTGGGTACCTCCGCACTGTAGAATATCTTCAAATGAGTGGGTAGACCAAGCAGCTAGAAGAGCAGCACGTAACTTCGAAGGTGCAGTACAACTCGACATCCAGTTAGATCTACATGAATGCATTAGTTGTATAGAAAATGTGTCTAGAAATCGATTCCAGAAATATTTTATAGATTCAAATAATCAATATTACCACTGTTGTGTAAACACAAAGAATGCAGCTAATCCCAAACATTTTCTAAATTTGACACCAGCAGCACATTCAAGACAAATTACAAGTCTAATGTATAGAATTCGTTTAAATGCCTTTCGTACAAAATTTTCTAAAAATATAAAATGTATATGCGGTAAGCAAATAACTGAGCCATCTACTCATTCATTGTCCAAGCATAAGACCATTCATTCCAAAAGATGTATTGATGACTTTTCTTCCAATATTTCATTAGCCACTGAAAAGATTTTGAATGATTATTCATTGCTTAGAATGTTTTCAGAAATTTTAAACTCCAGTCCAGTTTGTATCCTCCTTTGATGTATTATAATTAATGTTGTTATTTATATTTACAGTGTTGTAGGTTAATACTTGTTGATATGCATATACATATTCTCCCTCCCATGACACATTCAATACACACCACAATCTCTTTAGACTTTTTCTTATAATAATATACCTTTCCTCTGATACATAACAAGAACACGTTTTTACATTAATATTCACATGCATTCCCTTTCCTTTATCCACTACTTTACTCCTTTCCGTCTAAAACCACTTATAGTGAATAGACGTTAAACTGAAGATAACACACACACACTCACCCACATACACATAAAGAAGCACACAAATTCACACTTGGACGCATGCACGCACACACACACACACACACATATACACACACACACACAGACATACAGGTACACAGACACACAATCACTATGCAATTCATGAGGAAATAACAGTCACATGGACAGACACAGAGAGAACGAGTGAGTGACCTGCCCCTTGCCACAGTTGAAGGTGTTCTTGGCACAACGCGGGAACTGACAAAACCTTTCATCACTGTCATCCATGCAGTCCTGACGCCAGTCACACACCACACTGTATGGCACGTAGTCATCAGTCGCTTCACATCTGAAGTAAGGAGGGAATTGTGTCGGAGCAGCTTTACACTTTGCAGTTCGTGACACACCTCTTCGCTCAATTTTCCCTGTGCACAGACTGTCACTGTCACAGGCCATTGCAACGTGTGTCACGTGCCCCAATAGGCAGGTCACGAGTGGCACGTGTGACGCTGTGAGGTCATGTATGGTTTCAATTTTGATTTTTTCATGGGGCTTGTTATCTGTAAGGGGTACTTTACACAGCACCCCCTTTACCTGATTTTCACAAACACACACACACACACACATATATGTATTTGTGAACCACAAATGACTAATTGTGTGATGCAAGTAAATTCAATGACCATTTCATCATTAATTCTGGATAATATCAGTTTACCTTCTATGGCCTAAGTGATTTGAATACAGAATGGGTTCATACTCTTCCACTGGGGATACAGAATGACATTCACTTACAAGAAGGGTAAGTCAGGACAAGAAGCCCAGTCAGGGCCAAACACCCACCCCTTAAATATCGGAGATCATGTGACAGTGAACCAGTGACACTTTTACCACTTCCACTTGACAGCCAGAAAACACACCCCACCATGGAGGCAGCACAGAAGTCAGCAATGTTTTCCGCTTGCACTTGATTGTTTTCACCTTGATTTCCATGAAAATTACAATGATGAACTTTCGATGCCAGTGTCTGTTCTTCATTCAAAAGAAAATTCACTAATATTTTTGTGCAACAGGAATGTGTCAGGTGTTGAATCGTAGCGTTGAAACCGATTCGTCTCCTTTGCTTTCTCCTGGAAATTCTATCATCTTACAGTTTTCAAAATGGGAGAAAACGCCTAAAGGGCGTTTGGGCAAAATGCCTACCAATGGGCTTTTTGCCCCTTCACTGGGCGTTCTGCCCCCCGTGATTTGGAAAAGATAGTAAACTCTTTCTTTGTGCTTCTTTGAGACTTTTTCAAGTTTTTTGGTTGATAGATTTCTAGCAGCATATCTGTGCTTGTGCATTCATGCATCAAGCATTCGGTAATATAAATTCCTAATTTATTAATCCTACCATCCGATGAGTTTGAGCAGAGCAACTGTACCCCAAAGGGAATCTGTAATAACAGAAGGGAATACATTTTTTACACAAGGGTTTATATCTTGGGCAGTGTCATGGTCAAACTCAATGAAAAACATCCTCAGTGTCAGTTTAAAGGGTTAACCGACACATAGGGGGTTAAAGGCACATGGAATCAGCTCAACTGACTTGCACAGTAGTGCTGCGAGCCGCGACTGGTCAGAGCTACCACGTGGCGACAGGTTTAACCCTTACATCGCCAGCTATGTTCAAGCTGCTAACATCTGCTAGCCAGCTACGTCAGCTGCACAGTAAAGCTGAAAACCAGCTTGCAGCAGAGCAGCCAGTGGGAATGTGGGGTACTCGTTTTTCCCACTGCTATTGGCACGAACTCTTCTCCACTATCACTGTCACTATGTGATTGTCTGGCAGAGTGACAGAGGTGATTTTTCCATTACACGCTGCATGAGAAGAGCAGTCTGTTGGTCAGACCATCGCCTGCTACGCAGCAAGATGAACATCAGACTTGCACGTAAGTTCCAACCAGCCAGGCAAAACCCCCCTAGGAAGCTGAACATCCACCGCCTCCCTATCACCAAGGACGTGCTGCAGCAGCAAATCCAAGCAGCTCTCCAAGAAATTCCTGCATCGCCTGATGCAGAAGTATGGAGCAGCTTTAAAGACGCTGTGTACACAGCAGCAGCTGACACACTCGGCTTTGTAAAGAGGAGCCACAAAGACTGGTTTGATGAGAACCGACTCTGGAATCTCCAAGCTCCTGAACACACTGCATATATGGCATCAGGATCACATTTTCGATAAAGACTGCCAGAGGAAGAAGAACCAGTTCTTGCAAACCAAGCAACTCGTACAGAAGAGGCTGCGTGAGATGAAGAACACATGGTGGGAGAGAAAGTCCAAAGAGCTTCAGTCTGCTGCTGATGCTCATGACATGAAGACCTTCCATGATGGTCTCTGAGCTGTGTATGGGCCGAGAGTCACAGGATCAACCCCTGTCCGAGCCTTGGACCAGACCACTCTCATGACAGACAAGAAAGACATCCTTGCCCGCTGGGCAGAGCACTTCAACACCCTCTTCAACAGGGACCCATCCATATCTGACGAGGTAATTGCAGCCCTCCCACAGCTACCAGTCAATGACATGCAAGCTGCCCCTCCCACATAGGCCAAGACCCGGAAGACCCTGAAGCTGACAGTCAGGAAAAGCACCAGGAGCGGATGGAATCCAGGCCGACATCTACAAGTATGGAGGCGAGGTGCTGACAGACAAGCTGACTGCCCTGTTCCAGTCTATCTGGGAGAGAGGGGATGTCCCCCAGGATTTCAAGGATGCTTCAATTGTCCACATTTACAAACGGAAGGGAGACAAAACATCCTGCGATAACCACTGTGGAATCTCTCTCCTCTGCATCGCCGGCAAGACCTTCACCCGCATCATACTGAACAGACTGGTTAACCATGTCTCCAACACAGTCATCCCTGAATCACAGTGCGGTTTCCTGCTCAGGCAGGGGAACATGTGACATGGTGTTTGCCGTACGCCAGATGCAAGAGAAGTGCCGTGGGCAGAACAAGGAGCTCCACATGGTCTTTGTAGACCTGACTAAGGTCTTCAACACGGTGAACCACCATGCTCTGTGGAACATCCTTCCAAAGTTTGGCTGCCCAGAGAGCCTAATCCAGCTAACTGCGTCATTCCACGATGGCATGCAGGCCAGAGTACAGGAAAATACTGACATGTCAGATCTGTTCCCTGTGGTAAATGGAGTGAAGCTGCGGAAGTGGAGGGCTGCGTCCTGGCATCCTCACTGTTCTCCATTCTTTTCTCTGCCATGCTGATTGACGCCTTCCAAGACTGTGACCGGGGCATCTACATTCAGTTTCACACAGATGGCAAACTTTTCAACTTGCTGTGACTCCAACTCCAGGTCTAGGGTGTTTGAGGCACTGTTGAGAGAGTTCCTCTTTGTTGATGACTGCGCACTTGCTGCACACACCCATGAAGACATGCAGTTCATTATGGACAGGTTCTCAACCTCCTGCAGGCGCTTTGGACTCACCATCAGCCTCAGCAAGACAGAGTCCATGTACCAACCAGCTAGCTCACAGAACGCCAGTGCCTCCCCCTACCTGCAATCAAGATCAATGACACAGAGATCAAGTCAGTCAACAAGTTTTGCTACCTGGGCAGCACCCTATGCAGCAATGGAGCCCTTGATGCAGAAGTGACGCTGCGCATTGCCAAGGCCAGCTCCGCCTTTGGCAGACCCAACAACAGGCTGTGGAACAACAAAAGCATCAGGCTCAGCACCAAGATGAAAACCTACAGAGCTGTTGTACTGACCACCTTGTTGTACTGCTGTGAAACATGGACGATGCATCGCCGTCACATTCAGCAACTTGAGCAGTTTCACCAGGAGATGCCTACGAAAGATCCTCGGCATAAAGTGGCAAGACAGGGTCTCCAACCTCCAGGTCCTAGAGAGGAGTGGCCTGCCCAGCGTCGAAAGCCTGCTGATCCAGTGCCAGCTACGCTGGACAGGAAACGTTGTCCGCATGACAGACAGCAGGATCCCGAAGATGTTTTTGTATGGCCAGCTGAAGGAAGGCCACCGTGAACTTGGAAGACCCTGCAAGTGCTTCAAGGACACCTTGAAGAAAAATGTCAAAGCCTGTGACATAGACATCGCTTCCTGGGAAACTGATGCCCTTGACCACTCTTGGTGGAGGATGCTGTGCTCTAGTGCCATAAAGACGTTTGAAAACAAGAGAACGTTGGCCATTAAGGAGAAACATGAGTGAAGGAAGCAGGGCTCAACTTTTGGAGACGTTTTCCCTTGCAACACCTGTGGGAAGTGCTGCGTATCCAGAATCGGCCTCTTCTCCCATATGAGGACACACACTGACAGATAAGCCTGCCTGCCTACTCATCTGTTGGCCCGATGGGAGACTCCATTGTATCACCATCAACCTTCCCAAAGGCTGACAATCAAAAGGCCTGTGGGTATACAAAAAGCAGAATCAGTGGCCATCATAACATCATCACAAAGCAAAACTTTTGAAAAACAGGCAAAGACGACTTACTGAGGCCTTACGTGTCTCCTGTGGCAGGGTAGGTTGGCCTAACTGCGAACAGTCCAGTCAAAGTGACCGGTTGTACGTGTGTATTGTACAGATAACAGGTTGTCCATTCATAAAATGTAGCTCTTCTGATTTTTGAAGGTTTTCTCTGATTGGTTGAACCAGGAAAAGTTTGTCAACTGCTTCTTTCAACATTTTTTCAACAGTTGAAATAGCATGGGTGCGTGATGGTAAATCCGAACGGGCAAGTGAAATTGCTAACGATGGGTTTGGGTACTTGTGGACAATTAAAACAGAAGCAGGTTGTGAACTCATTAGACTAATATATTATTGGAACATCGCACCAGAGTGTTTTGTATTTTTGGTTTTTATTCTACATGCACCCCCCCCCTCCCCCCACAATCACACACACACATTTAAGCACACCCACCCCACACCACACACCCTTTTGAGAGTGCTCAGAAACTGTGTAACACCATTCGCAAATATAGTCACGTTAAAATAACCTATGGTCTAATTGCAAACAACACTATTTTGGAGATTCATGTTAAAACTGACGTTCTGATCTGTCACCAGCCTGCTTTCTTAAATTCTCCAAACAACGGTAGTGCACAATTCAATCAATATATCCAATCAAATCAGCTAAAATATTTTTAACTGTGTCAAAGTTAGTCCTGCTCCTTGCTTCCCTTGATTTTAGGATTTTGAGAGCACGTGTGTGAACCTGGTCGGCAGTGGTGCATGAAGAGAAGTAAGAGCGCGGAAATAGCCAGAAATAGCTGTTTGACTGGTTCTAGGAAATGGTTATTCAATAAGGTATCAGAACGAGATTTAAGCATACACTGAATTGTGAGGTGTGAAGTGAAGCGGTACAGGAACCGTTTGCAATTACACACTGTTCGCAATTAGGCCTTTCTGCCCTCTAGGTCGTCAACGAGAGACCTCCACAATCCTTTATTATGTGTCTTTTCCTCTGTCTAGCTCCAGGTAAGTTCCGTCTTCTTGGTGTCTGCCTGGATGTGCCTTCGTCAAGTTTTTTTCTCAGTCACCCTCTTTTACTTCCTTTGGAGGTTCCGTGTCATGGCCTGTCTGGTGATACTTGGCGATGATTTTCGTAGCGTTTGCCTGATCCATCCTCAGTTTCTTCTCTTAGCTTAGCTAACAATGATGTCTTCTCCCATAGGTCGATGCACCTGATCTTGTCTGGCCGTCGATCTGGAGTGATTATGATGTATATCAGTCTGACGTTTTGTTACCATTTATTGTCTCAAGATAAATTCTGTAAACCCAAAGCCACGATGAAGACAGAAAGCTTGAAACTTTACTAACAGGCCTGTATTGTGATCATAAAACTAAGCAGTGCTGATCAATGTGTACTGCTTAAGAGAGAATAATATTCCGTTTCCAGCCACTCATTTCTGAAGGTGAGCGAAAATACGAATTGTATTGATTTGCAAGCATTTAAAACCACCCCAACACCGCCACTTGTTTGATTTCTTTTGCTTCAGATTGTTTAACCTGTATAGCAGTGATCTATCTTTGTATCAGTTTTCTAAAACTGAGCAATGACAAACTAGGACAACTCTGATATATTGTTCACCTATTTTCACATCACTGACACTGAGTCCACTCATCGTTATACAAATGACAGGGAAAAAACTATTGCATTTTCTGTGTTTGAATTTGTCCATTTGCATTTGACATTTTTGTGGTTCAGATTGTAATCATTTATGTTCAGATAGCACTGACCTTAGAGCTCAGGTTTTTAGTGAGGTGTTCATTGACTTTGATGACAGCCTGATTGTAAGCACACAGTCTCAAGTTTACATTGTGGGATTCATTTTCATAGACTTTGACGACATCTTGGTTGCAAACATGGCGGAAGGAAGCGTGAAAGTTGTAGGCGATTGAGCCATCCCCCCACTGCCATGTGTTGATGTACCTGTAAAGAGGAAGACAATGGTATTGTGTTAATTGTTCTATCCGTGGCAACAACAGCAACAGCTTTATAAACAACAAAGAACAATGGAAACACGAAACAGCAACGTAAACAACAAAACACGACTTAATCAGCCATTCTCCTCCTCATTTTATTGACATTCCAGTCACTTTTGCTTTTGTCTGCTTCTAGCATACAAAAAAGAATCGTTATGAGGAGTTTGACAATTCACTTGTAGAAGACATTGCATTTTTGATCATTGAAAATTCATATTTTTTCGGTTAACAATGTGCTCATTTCAGTATCGTACCCCTCAATGAGGGGCAATAACAAATAAGTGAATAAAGCAACCGCATTCCTTATTGAGATAACAAAGTGTTCTGTTATCTGTGTTCTCTCTCTGTCTCTCTCTGTCTGTCTTTCTCCATTTTTCACAAACTTTACATGTTCTCCTTGAAGATGTCTCCTGAGGTCTTCTTAGCTGACAAACCAACGTTAATATCAATCCACGCATAAAAGTGTTTAAAAGTAGTTTTTTTAAGTGTTGAAATGACACTGCTCCATTGTTTTGTAGACTCAAATATGGCCAGCACACCGCCTGTTCTCTCACACACTCGCTTTGATTTACGGATATCTAATCCATTCTCAACATCGTCGAAGTAAACGTAGCAACCCCCCTCAGCTGTAAACTGCAACAATCAAACAACAGAGAAATGGAGATGATTACTGTGATAATTGTGTCAGTATTTTCCTGTTGTTTTATAGTGCCGTTAATAATGATAATAATAATAATATTAATAATAATAATAATAATAAGAAGAAGAAGAAGAAGAAGAAGAAGAATTATAATCAGTGTCAGGTCAGGGGCACAGCCCTTGCTACTGGTACCATGTAACCCAGCACTACCTGCCGCATGTTAAGTCTCCCAACGACGGACCAGGTGGAGGAGGAGACCTTTCCCAACGGCTGTGAAGGCAGAAGAGGATGACCAAAAGGCATGGGGAGCTCTTATCTTTGGCTGGAAGTCCTCCTAGGAGATGAAGAAAAAACCTGCACCTGGCGAGGCAGTTCTACACGTGGCAGTATCTGCACCTGTGGGATTGTGAGCGTCGGTAGGCGAGAGAGTGGGGAAGGGACTGCACAACTCCTCCTCACTAAAAAAAAGTCACCTGTGCTAGTCAGGCAACCAGGCTAGTGTCTGAACGACGAGCCATCCCTTCAACACCCAGCTTTCCCAAGCCCTGCAGCGATGGAGAAGTGGTAATGGGGACAGGCAGAGGATGCTGCTGGCAGTTCCTAGTCACGACTGCACGCAGGCGGCTGTGGGGTGATAATCGTTCACCGTAGACTGGGGCAGATGCGGCGCCCGTATCCTCCCACAGTGTCAGAGCAGTGCTTTTTAGGGACAGCACTGCTTTCCCCACATGGGGAAGGGGAGATAAAAGGATCCCTAAACAAAGCCTGCCTCACCTAGTACCTAGTAGGAAACCGCACCTACTTGGACATCCAACACTAGTGGTCGAAAACAACAGAACAAAAGAACCAGGAGTCATGCCCTGACTCTGGGTGCCTGGAATGTTCGCATCCTCTTAGACAGAGATGACAGACCAAAAAGACACACAGCGCTCATTGCTAGAATGCTTGACCACTACCAGGTGGACATAGCAGCCCTGAGCGAAACCAGGTTTGCGGGTGAAACCCAGCTGGAGGAAGTTGGAGGGAGCTACACCTTCTACTGCACTGGGAAGCCATATGGCACCCCAAGAACTTCAGGCATGGACTTTGCCATACGAACTAAACTTGCACGACAGCTTGACAGCCTTCCACGTGGGATAAACGATAGGCTGATGACCCTGCGTCTGAAGCTGTTCAAGGATCGCTTCTTTACAGTCATCAGCTGCTATGCCCCGATGATGACCAACCCTGATGACATCAAAGAAGCTTTCTACGAGGAGCTCAGCCGCACCATTTCAGCAGTAGACAGAAAGGACAGGCTGATCATCCTTGGGGATTTCAATGCCTGTGTCAGCGTGGACTTCTCCTCGTGGCCAAAAGTCCTAGGACAGCACAACGGACTGCTTTTGCTCTCGCTCTGTGCGCAGCATGGACTGACCATCACCAACACCCTCTTCCAACAAGCGGACAAGTACAAGAACACATGGATGCACCCCTCCCATTCAAAGCAATGTCACATGCTGGACTATGTGATTGTCCGGCAGAGGGACGGAGGTGATGTTTCTATTACACTCTGCATGAGAGGAGCAGTCTGTTGGTCAGACCATCGCCTACTACGCAGCAAGATGAACATCAGACTAGCATGTAAGCTGCAACCAGCCAGGCAGAACCCCCCAAGGAAGCTGAAAATCCACCACCTCCCTATCACCAAGGACGTGCTGTAGCAGCAAATCCAAGCAGCTCTCCATGAAATTCCTGCATCGACTGATGTAGAAGAGGTATGGAGCACCTTTAGAGATGCTGTGTACACAGCAGCAGCTGACACAATCGGCTTTGTTTTGAGGAGCGATCAACATGATATTAGAGAGACAGTCACAGACACAGACAGTGACAGAGAGAGAGACAGACAGACAGACAGACAGAGAACAATCATACAGTCACCATTACTTTGTCAGGTCCGCAGTGTTCCGAATAGTAGAAGCACTTTGTTTCATCCTCACCATCCACACACTGACACTGTCTGTCACAGGGGAATTGTTGATACAGTCCCGGCCATTCAGACCTGGAGCAGTTCAACTTTGAACCAATTTTCTGAGGTTCGTTCTGCTGGAAAGAGAACACAAGACTGACTTTCATGCAATCATGCAAGCCGGGAATCTCCTTGTATAGTAACGACATGGGCGTTGTAGACCAGAAGACAACGGGATCTGGTGGCTTGTCTGTGGTATAAATCTGTCCACATGGACCATGGCTAAAAAGTGGCCAATGGAGGTGTTCAATGTTAGCAGTTCCATTATAAGTTATAAAGATCCACTGTCCAGCTGGTGGCGTGATGGTTGCACAGCTCTGGTAAAACGCGTTCAAGCACCTGGGTGCCTGTATGTAACCTGAAAGAAATGTGGATGCAGATACTTTAATCGAGAACAAACCATGGCCCTTCATGAAGAATTGAAGCAGAACAGTCATTAAACATCATTGTCAATTCAACTTCAATGAACTGTCTTCCCCAGCTCCTTCACGAAACACATAGAAATCCAAACATGACTGCTTTGTACAAATAAATTAACAGGTTTCTAACCTATCTTTTGATGCTGGATGTAGGTTTAATGGTAAATGGATAATACTATAACGATATGTACAGAGCTCTTAAATCATTTATGATAAATTAATTATTATGATAAATAAATACAAAATGTACCCCATCTTCTTTCATTTTATTACACAGTGGGCAAAATAACTAGGAAAGAGTGACAGAGATATGGATCAAAGACAGAGAGAGACAGGGAGAGAGTGACAGAGATATAGATCAAATACAGAGACAGACAGGGAGAGAGTGACAGAGATATAGATCAAAGACAGAGAGAGACAGGGAGAGAGTGACAGAGATATAGATCAGACAGACAGGGAGAGAGTGACAGAGATATAGATCAAAGACAGACAGGGAGAGAGTGACAGATATATGGAGAGAGAGAGACAGACAGGGAGAGAGTGACAGAGATATAGATCAAAGAGAGACAGACGGGAGAGAGTGACAGAGATATGATCAGGAGAGAGACAGACAGGGAGAGAGTGACAGAGATATAGATCAAAGAGAGACAGACGGGGAGAGAGTGACAGAGATATAGATCAGAGAGAGAGACAGACAGGGAGAGAGTGACAGAATATAGATCATGACAGAGATATAGATCAAAGAGAGAGAGACAGACAGGGAGAGAGTGACAGAGATATAGATCAAAGAGAGAGACAGACAGGGAGAGAGTGACAGAGATATAGATCAAAGAGAGACAGACAGGGAGAGAGTGACAGAGATATAGATCAAAGACAGAGAGAGACAGGGAGAGAGTGACAGAGATATAGATCAGAGAGAGAGACAGACGGGGAGAGAGTGACAGAGATATAGATCAGAGAGAGAGACAGACAGGGAGAGAGTGACAGTGATATAGATCAAAGACAGAGACAGGGAGAGAGTGACAGAGATATAGATCAAAGACAGGGACACACTGGGAGAGAGTGACAGTGATATAGATCAGAGAGAGAGAGACAGACAGACGGGGAGAGAGTGGGAGAGATATAGATCAAAGACAGGGACAGACAGGGAGAGAGTGGGAGAGATATAGATCAAAGAGAGACAGACGGGGAGAGAGTGACAGAGATATAGATCAAAGAGAGAGACAGACAGGGAGAGAGTGACAGAGATATAGATCAAAGAGAGACAGACGGGGAGAGAGTGACAGAGATATAGATCAAAGACAGGGACAGACAGACTGCAAATGATACTGTGCTGAAGGAATATGTGTACTGCTGTAAATGTAATGATCAAAAGATCATGTATTAGACGTCTACCCATGAAATGATAAAAATTGCTCATGGTTTACAAAAACAAAGCAGACATAAATAAACAGATTCATCAAAATATCACGACACTGACACGAATCAGAGCCAGACCAGTGACATGCAGGAAAACATAACACAGAACAAACAATTCAATGGTTGAAGACGTCGGCGAGATGGAATTTCATGATGCACAAGATATGTTGCAAGTTAAAAGCTGCAAGAAGAATCCCAGTCAAGTTCAAGTGAATGACACACCTAGTTAGCCACGCTGTTTAAAAAAAATCGTTTGTCGTCGGGGTTGGCTTTCTCTCCATTCCCACAAGAAAGCTTGGAATCACGAGAAAGTGCGTACTAACACCTCCTTATTGAACAATAATGTGATCAATGTTGAGTCTGTTCAGAGTGCCAAAAAGACACAGAAAACTCAGATTTGTGTCATACCTGTTGGCTCTGTTGCTTGGAAAGCCTTGTTGAATACTGCCTTTGAACAAAACTTAATGGTATAGAGGGAGACAACTCTAAGAGTCAACAACAGACCAGTTATTTTCACCCGTAGCAGCCGAAACTTAGAACGTCCCCACTAAAATGATCACATATGAAGACTTGATGTTCATGTTGTGTTCTGCTGGGGCTGAAACTGTCTTACAGTAGATTGCAGCTTTGTCGTGTTTCAGCACGATGATTATTGCAACATGATTGGAACTAAATGTCAAAACTGCTTTATGTCTACGTGAGAACAACTGTTTTCCAAAGGTTGATAGTTTGTGCGTGGAAAACTGGCTTTACTCTGCTTGCATGTTTACAAAGTCAAAACTTACTCCAGTTGAGAAATACATCCCTAACTATGTATCCCTAATTTCAAAAGGCAAAACAACACTGTGATGAAACCATCGTTGCCAGAACCAAAATTCCCACCGTGTATGAGTGAAACAGATACAATAGGGCTTTGAGAAGATGACGTCACGCGCGGTGCATTGTGGGACGGGATACCATTTTGTCGGGCGCAACGAAGGAAAACAAAACTACTTGACGCGATGCTAAACTACGATTGTCTCTACAAAGATACTGAGCAATGCCACTCACTTGCTGCCTTTTCGGCTGTACAAGCCGAAGATACAATACTGATTTAACGAAACTACAGCAGGAAGCAGGTTGAACTTGAAGAAGTCACAGAACAACGGAGGCAGGCATGTATCGCAGCTATCAGGCACAGGAACGAAACCAAAACTACGTGACGCGATGCTAAACTACGATTGTCTCCACAAAGATACTGAGCAATGCCACTCACTAGCTGCATTATCGGCTTGTACAGTTGAGAATATAATACTGAATCGAGACTGACTCACTGGGTATCGATTTTTAACGCTTTCCAATGGTTGAAACTACAACAGGAAGGAGGTTGAAGAAGTAACAGAACAAGGAGGCAGGCATGTCAGTATCACAGCTATCCGGCACACCACAATGACGGTTGCAAATACCTGTGAACATTTGCGTGTTTGTTCAAAACATTTCTGTGGAGATAACACAATGTTGTTAGCTACGAAATATAGTGAATTCTGAAGTGTTATCTCCAAATAGGCTAGTTTTCATCACACGTGTTGAAGCTTTAGCAAACACGAGGTTTTCGAGTGAATTCTGACCCGTGTTCAGATGAAGGCCCACAACCTGTTGGCTTATCACATGGCTTCACTACAGGACTTTACCTACAAAAATAAGATGCTGTCCAACAATAACTGATATTATTTATCTGTGTCTTTTAGTTTCATCAGTTTCGACCAGTGTCTGTTATTGTTAGTTTCATCAGTCTCAACCTGTGTCTGTTATTGTTAGTTTCATCAGTTTCGATCTGTGTCTGTTATTGTTAGTTTCATCAGTATCAACCAGTGTCTGTTATTGTTAGTTTCATCAGTATCAACCTGTGTCTGTTACTGTTAGTTTCATCAGTCACGACCTGTGTCAGTTATTGTTAGTTTCATCAGTCTAGACCTGTGTCTGTTATTGTTAGTTTCATCAGTATCAACCTGTGTCTGTTATTGTTAGTTTCATAAGTATCAACCTGTGTCTGTTATTGTTAGTTTCATCAGTTTCGACCAGTGTCTGTTATTGTTAGTTTCATCAGTATCAACCAGTGTCTGTTATTGTTAGTTTCATCAGTCTCAACCTGTGTCTGTTATTGTTAGTTTCATCAGTCTCAACCTGTGTCTGTTATTGTTAGTTTCATCAGTCTGAACCTGTGTCTGTTATTGTTAGTTTCATCAGTATCAACCTGTGCCTGTTATTGTTAGTTTCATCAGTCTGAACCTGTGTCTGTTATTGTTAGTTTCATCAGTTTCGACCTGTGTCTGTTATTGTTAGTTTCATCAGTCTGAACCTGTGTCTGTTATTGTTAGTTTCATCAGTCTTGACATGTGTCAGTTATTGTTAGTTTCATCAGTATCAACCTGTGTCTGTTATTGTTAGTTTCATCAGTATCAACCAGTGTCTGTTATTGTTAGTTTCATCAGTCACGACCTGTGTCTGTTATTGTTAGTTTGATCAGTCACGACCAGTGTCTGTTATTGTTAGTTTCATCAGTATCAACCTGTGTCTGTTATTGTTAGTTTGATCAGTCACGACCAGTGTCTGTTATTGTTAGTTTCATCAGTGTTAACCTGTGTCTGTTATTGTTAGTTTCATCAGTATCAACCAGTGTCTGTTATTGTTAGTTTCATCAGTATCAACCTGTGTCTGTTATTGTTAGTTTCATCAGTCTCAACCTGTGTCTGTTATTGTTAGTTTCATCAGTATCAACCTGTGTCTGTTATTGTTAGTTTCATCAGTATCAACCTGTGTCTGTTATTGTTAGTTTCATCAGTATCAACCAGTGTCTGTTATTGTTAGTTTCATCAGTATCAACCTGTGTCTGTTATTGTTAGTTTCATCAGTATCAACCTGTGCCTGTTATTGTTAGTTTCATCAGTCACGACCTGTGTCTGTTATTGTTAGTTTCATCAGTATCAACCTGTGTCTGTTATTGTTAGTTTCACCAGTCTTAACCTGTGTCTGTTATTGTTAGTTTCATCAGTCTTAACCTGTGTCTGTTATTGTTAGTTTCACCAGTCTTAACCTGTGTCAGTTATTGTTTGTTTCATCAGTCACGACCAGTGTCTGTTATTGTTAGTTTCATCAGTCACGACCTGTGTCTGTTATTGTTAGTTTCATCAGTCACGACCTGTGTCTGTTATTGTTAGTTTCATCAGTCTCAACCAGTGTCTGTTATTGTTAGTTTCATCAGTTTCGACCTGTGTCTGTTATTGTTAGTTTCACCAGTATCAACCTGTGTCTGTTATTGTTAGTTTCATCAGTCTTAACCTGTGTCTGTTATTGTTAGTTTCATCAGTCTTAACCTGTGTCTGTTATTGTTAGTTTCATCAGTATCAACCTGTGTCTGTTATTGTTAGTTTCACCAGTCTTAACCTGTGTCTGTTATTGTTAGTTTCACCAGTATCAACCTGTGTCTGTTATTGTTAGTTTCATCAGTATCAACCTGTGTCTGTTATTGTTAGTTTCATCAGTATCAACCTGTGTCTGTTATTGTTAGTTTCATCAGTCACGACCTGTGTCTGTTATTGTTAGTTTCACCAGTATCAACCTGTGTCTGTTATTGTTAGTTTCATCAGTCTCAACCAGTGTCTGTTATTGTTAGTTTCATCAGTTTCGACCTGTGTCTGTTATTGTTAGTTTCACCAGTATCAACCTGTGTCTGTTATTGTTAGTTTCATCAGTTTCAACCTGTGTCTGTTATTGTTAGTTTCATCAGTATCAACCTGTGTCTGTTATTGTTAGTTTCATCAGTCATGACCTGTGTCTGTTATTGTTAGTTTCATCAGTCACGACCTGTGTCTGTTATTGTTAGTTTCATCAGTCACGACCTGTGTCTGTTATTGTTAGTTTCATCAGTATCAACCTGTGTCTGTTATTGTTAGTTTCATCAGTCACGACCTGTGTCTGTTATTGTTAGTTTCATCAGTATCAACCTGTGTCTGTTATTGTTAGTTTCATCAGTATCAACCAGTGTCTGTTATTGTTAGTTTCATCAGTCACGACCTGTGTCTGTTATTGTTAGTTTCATCAGTATCAACCTGTGTCTGTTATTGTTAGTTTCATCAGTCATGACCTGTGTCTGTTATTGTTAGTTTCATCAGTCACGACCTGTGTCTGTTATTGTTAGTTTCATCAGTATCAACCTGTGTCTGTTATTGTTAGTTTCATCAGTCACGACCAGTGTCTGTTACTGTTACTAGTGTTACTTTCATCAGCCTCGACCCGGGTCCTCTTCTGATGAACAAAGGAGAGATAATTAATGTGGGCCCAGGTTGTCAGTTTGCTTTTCAGTGTCATTGTAGATCTTGCTCAGTTGGGAAATTTCGAACACACTGCTTGATAACTGTTTCAAAGAAAAAACACAGAAAACTGAAACAAGACATGTGTCTTCAGATCAGTATATAAGGTGAACATCAAACTGGATGTGCACACACACACACACACACACACACACACACACACACACACACACTCAAACACACACACACCAACTGATGTGCACACACACACACACACACACACACACACACACACACACACACACTGATCGACTGACGTGCACACACACACACACACTGATGTGCACACACACACACACACACACACACACACACACACACACACACACACACACACACACAGAGCAAATATACACACTGACACGCATATATCTATATATTCATAGAATCAAACATATATTTCTACAATGAACAGTTTGACTGAGCTGAGCTGAAAAGGGGTGAAAGGGGAGGGGGCGAGGGGGAGAGAGAGAGAGGGAGGGAGAAAGAGTATGAGTCTGAGTGTGTGTGCACGTGTGTGGGATTGAGTTTGTGAGAAAGAGATGAACTGCAAAGGTCACCATAAAAGGTTTAATCACGTTTTCAAGTAGGCCTGCCAGTGATATGTTGAAGTCTCACCATACTGGGCCTCATCTCTTCACCTTGGGCACAGCAGAGTGAAAATAACAGAAAACACTCGACACAAAAAAAGTGAAGAATAGGGAGGAAATATTAAAAAGTTAAAATGTTACTCATGATATATTTGTGATTTTCCTGACAGTATTACAGTTTTTACTGCCTCCTCTGCCACAAGGGAAGAGGAGCCTCTTGTCACCAGATGCTGATCATGACTTTAGCGAGACTGTGTCTACAATCATGTATGCCTCATCAATTTGTGGAATCCTTTGGGTAAAAAGTAGCAGCGATGATTGATTGCTTTTGAAATTTTCATGAAAAGACCATCTAATCTTCATGCAGGAGACTTGACAGATTCTCATTACAAACACAATCATACAGTGATATGTAGGTATAATACTAAAAGGCTGGGGTGGGTGAACAAGTGTCTTGTAAAACACATAAAGAGGAAAGTAGATTTTAAAATCATCTTCTGCTTGGGGATCTTCTCTTGCTGACTGTGGATTCAATACTGGAGAAAAAGTGGGGCTAATGTGTGCTGAAGTGAAAATTCCATCCTTCACCTAAGGCAAATGTCAGATGCATACAAAAGACATAGAACATACATGGAAACTTGCCCACTTTAGAATGTATACAAAAAGAGTTACTGGACAGCATCTTATCCTTTCAGATACTGAGGTAAAATTATGTGAAATTTGCCCTGTTCTCTGTGTGTGTGTATGTATATGTGTGTGTGCGTGCAGTGTCAGTATGTGTGTTTGATTTGTGCTGTGATAGTGTGGGTGTGTATATGTATGCTTGAGCTGTTGGCTTACATAGCTTGAAACCAACCTCCACACCCAACACACACATAAGTCACACAAACATGCACTCTCTCTCTCTCTCTCTCTCTCTCTCTCTCCTTCCCTCTATCTTTCTCTAACACACACACCCACCCACCCACACACACACACACACACACACACACACACACACAATGACACAGCACACACACAAAGCATGCAGTGAAACATTCACACACACACACTAACACATACACGAACACACTAGACACATTGACACACCACTCAGAAAACACATACACACACTCACTCACAAACCACTAATCTAAATTTCGTTTTGATCAGTGCATAAAGCACACATACTGGCAACACACTAACAGAACGTGTGTGCGTGCGTACTTTTTTTCCGTCTCAGTGAACAGGCATAAAATCGAAGAAGAAACACACACGCACACGCAACAGGTTGAAAGTGACACACGCAGACACCAGACACAATCACTCACAACTGTATCGTACTGGTCGAAGCCATTATTGTTCTAAGTATTGTTCTAATGTCAAGTGCATATGTTTTAGTAACCTGACAATTGAGTATATAATTTTTCACTGTAGTTTGATGAAGCCTTTTGCACACGAAAGTGTGTCTTCACAAGTGACTGAGAACGTTGATGTTTTTGACTTTTTGCATTCATTATCAGTTGTTTCGCTTGTCAGTTTAACGACTTCTCTTTTACGAAGTCCTTTAAGTAATTTCCTGTAACTGTATTTAGAGTTGTTTTTTTGTTGTTGTTTTTTCTTCTTCCAAATTTCACCCACATTTTTACCCTCATTTGCCCAGTTTCTCCCAACCCTCCATTCATCCACATCTCCCACCCCTTCTAACCGATAATACTCAGATGTATTCATAAATACTTTAACAAAATGTCTTCAATCACCGATATGTGTGACGGGACATTAAACAAAATTCCTCCTCCTGGAAGCCATTCACAAAGCTATCTTTATCGATGTATGGACACCTTGCCTCAGTTTCAGTTTTCAGTTTCAGTTGCTCAAGGAGGCGTCACTGCGTTCGGACAAACCATATACGCTACACCACATCTGCCAAGCAGATGCCTGACCAGCAGCGTAACCCAACGCGCTTAGTCAGGCCTTGAGAAAAAACAAAACAAAACAAAAAAAAACCCCCAAAACGGGGGAATAAATAATAGATATGCTTACATAAATAAATAAATGAATAATAATTATAATATAGAAAAAGGTAGTAGTAATAATAATAGTAATACTAATAAAATGATAAAAAAAAAAGAAAAAAAAAGAAGACAACAATGGTGATAAATAAGCGAATAAATGTAAAACATGAAGACACACATTCACCCACACACCCACACATGCACAACAGAAATGCACCAAACATGCAGTTTCACAGATATGAAAGCACCGTCAAATACATATAAACGTACATGAGCTCCAACACACACACACACACACACACACACACACACACACATTACCTTGCACCTCCTCTACCCCCTTGCCTCAATATCAAGCTTGTCAACGTTCTTCCTATTTCAAGTTCCTTTGCTTTTCCGTTTTGCACTTGTAAATCAATCCAGAGCACGAGATGTTCGAGCTAGTCGGATTGTAGAATCAACAAATGTGAAGCAGACAGAAATGAAGGGAAATAACTCTGACAAATCTTGTTTCGTGACGTCATCGCTCATTCCCGATTGAAAGAGAAATAAAAAAAGAAAAAGAAGAAACTTGTAATGAAGAATAACATAAACAATAAAAGTAGCTGTTATAAATTACAGTTTATAAATGTGTATAGCCTCATATTGTTAGAATGCACAATTCAAGTTTTTACTAAACCTCTAAAGAAAGATAACCGTTATTTTGGAATAGAATAGAGTCACTTCCATTTAGCTTTTCTGAAGACAGTTCACTGTTCAAGCACGTTGGGTAACGCTGCTGGTCAGGCACATGGAGCTCAATAGTATGGAGGGGAAGAAGGGAGGCCGGCCGCGCGCCAGCAGGCCGCCATCTTGCTGGAGGCTACTGCCTGCCGCGAACGCCTCTCCCGCTCTCTCTGAGTCTTTCTAATTAAGCTGGCAAATCTGTTGTGGCTGAAAATTACCTTGGTTTTAATGTGTACTAACAACTGGACAAGAGAGAGAGGTAGAGAGAAATTGGTTACTCAGCTGTAAAATGTTAACTGCGACGAAAACTTACAGGAGGGAGGAGGGCAAAGAGAGAAAACGAGATGAAGGTGATGGCACACACACACACACACACACACACACACACACACACACACACACTGTTTTCGGATGTTTATTCTTCTTTGTTTTGTTGTTGTTTTTGTCTGTTGTTTTTTTCCGGTGGGACCTCCAACCCCCTAGCTAATTTTTCCCTCTTTTTTTCCTCTCGCTCTCTCTCTCTCTCTCTCCCTCCCCCCCCCCCTCCCCACCCCCCTTATTTTGCTTTTGTTGTCACACACACACACTGATGATGTATTTTGGTGTCTATTGTAGGGCCTCCAACTTCCTGTTTTTCCCACTTTCTGTTTTTTTCCCTCTACTTTTTTTTTCTGTTTTTGTTGTTTTCTTTCGTTTTTTTTTTTTTGACTCTTCTTTTTCTTAAAAGTCTTCATTTCTTTCCTTTTCTTTCTTTTTACACACACATTCATGCACAGTTCTTTGTCTGCTTGTCTTTCTATTGATGGGCAACATTTGTCGACCTAATTGTACGATTTGCTCTTTGAACTTTGTCAAAGACAAAAAGTTTTCTTAAGAGATTTTTTATTATTATTATTATTTTTTATATCTTATTTGTTTATTCATTTATCTTTTTTTTTTCCTTTAAAGATTATTCATTTATTCATTTATTTCATTTTATTTCATCCTTATTCATCTTTATCATTATTTTTTTCCCTATTTTTATTTCTGTTATTATCATTTTATCACTATTATAAATTTTGTTTAGATTTTAATTTACTTATCTTTTCTTTTTCTTTTCTTTTTTTTCTCAACGCCTGACTAAGCGCGTTGGGTTACGCTGCTGGTCAGGCATCTGCTTAGCAGATGTGGTGTAGCGTATATGGATTTGTCCGAAAGCAGTGACGCCTCCTTGAGTAACTGAACTGAACTGAACTGTGCTTGGTGAGCCAGATGATGTTTTCAAGTTGTCCAATTTGGAGTGTGTCAGTGTCAGGCAAACCTCTGAGCACACTGCTCAGACCACCGTGCTTTGTGTTTGGACGAACGAACTCACACCCGGCAAACACATCCTCGCACAGCACCCTGCCGTTTCATATGTGCAGCTGTCATTTCCAGATCAAAGTAAAGAACTGTTGTTTTGTAGCAGCCAGCCACGTTTCAGCCAGGAACACTGACAAACAACTTATCGACCAGAACCACCGTTTATCTCAGTTTTTCCCCAGTGTATTTCTGTCTTTGTACCTGGTGTACTGCATGGTCGTAAATCATTTTGATGATTTATTTGTTAAGAATGAGATAGCGATATTACAACATGAACATCTGTAGTGGGTATATATTGTTTAATGATTTATTGCTATTGCTTCTATATTTGTCTTTTTCCTCGTCATCACACACACACACACACACACACACACACACACACACACACACACACACACACACACACACACACACGCACACACACACACACACACACACCAAAATCACCAATGTGGATAGACGTTAAGCAAATGAACGAACGAACAAACACCAACTATTTACTGCTATCCCACAATAAGATTGTAATGCGTTGTCTAATCATTGTCTGAAAGGTGTCACACTTTATAGGAGGGGGTGTGGGGCGTAGCCTTGTTGGAAATTTGTGTCATACAACGTCAAAAAGTATTGCTATTCTCTTTTAGTTCAAGACAATTCTAATTTCAAATATTTCAAAAAGAGAACAAGGAAACAAATCAAAGTGCTGACTGGTAAAGATAGTGTGATTCTCTGTGGAGAAAAAAAGAAAAGAAACGAAAATTGATCAGTAACGTGCACTGGCGTAGAAACTATTAAACAGTACAAAACTTGTAATACCTTGTGATGGGGATAAAAAGATGAATTTCACACGATCTAAACCTGATGGATTGATGGCTTCAAAGCGGAATTGCAGACGGATTTTCAAATCAGAAGTTATTGACGTAAAACTCCAAGTCAATTTTATCACAAGATTGTTTGTCTCAGTATACACATTAAATCGATATTCAATGCAATCTATGTCTGCCGAAGTGTTCAACTCAATGTGTTTTATATAGCACGGCGTCAGACCTTGATATCTCACTGTATTAATAAATGGATACCATTCCTTCCCTCTTTCGTATGGCCCAGCTTCAAACCTAGAATTATGAATAAACAATATTTGTAATTTCATCGCACTTCCCAGGGGTGCTTTAAGCTGGAGATAGCACGTGGAACTTTGATAGTCATAATATACTGATGAAGTGGTGTTGGCTTCTAATAAGGGCGACGTTGTGTTACATCGATTGAGATCTGGAAAAGGAGAATTGTCCGAGGTTGAATCATCACTGTGCAAGGTTGAATCATTACTGTTGTTGTTATGTGGCTGTTCCGTGTTCTCGCCTGTCGACACATTCCACGTCATCATAATCACTGTGACAAGAAAACTATGATGTAACAAAGCCAACGACATGCTTCTGGTCAGAAACATTGCAGTGTATTGTGATGCAACATTCGAAAATGTTGGATCTGTCTGTTTTTATTAATTGACAATGTATGTGAGTATATATATATATATATATATATATATATATATATATATATATATGTGTGTGTGTGTGTGTGTGTGTGTGTGTGTGCGTGCGCGCGTATGCGCATTTCCGCATGCGCTTGCGCGCGCGCGCGCGTGCATGTGTGTGTGTGCGTGTGTACGTTTTAGTGTATGTGTACGTGTGTGTGTGTGTGTGTGTTGTGTATGTGTATGTGCGTGTGTGCGTGCGTGCGTGCGTGCGTGTGTGTGTGTGTGTGTGTGTTCGAATGCATGCTTGTGTGTCTGTTAATCTGCGTATGTGCGCGTTCAAGCGTAGTTCCGTGCAAGCGCGTGAGCGCGTCTATGTGTGCGTATGTGTGTGTGTGTGTGTTTGTGTGCGTATGTGTGTGTGTGTGTGTGTGTGTGTGTGTGTGTGTGTGTGTGTGTGTGTGCCAGTGTTTGTGTGTGTGTGTTAGTGTATGAGAAAAGCTTGTGCGTGTTTGAGTGCACGCATGCGCGCGCGCGCGCGCGTGTGTGTATGTTTGCCTGTGTGTGTGTGTGTGTGTGTGTGTGTGTGTGTGTGTGTGTGTGTGTGTTTGTTGTTGTTGTTGTTGTTGTTGTGTGTGTGTCAGTGGATTAAAAACGCATAACTGGTACATGATTTTTCCGAAAGTTCCGAACTGCGTGCACAAACGAGCAAGAACACCTGCGATCAGAGACATAGATACGCACATAAACACAGGTACATATGCACACATACCGGTACAAACACACAGACAAACACACAGACACATTAACATAT
The DNA here is from genome assembly GCF_041734735.1 of Babylonia areolata. Taxonomy (NCBI): domain Eukaryota; kingdom Metazoa; phylum Mollusca; class Gastropoda; order Neogastropoda; family Buccinidae; genus Babylonia; species Babylonia areolata. The sequence goes on from NC_134889.1 coordinate 3,586,454, forward strand.
TCACACATACACACACGAATACACCGTCATACATGAACATGCAGACAAACACACAGACACATTAATGTATGCACACACACACACACACACACACACTGACGAATACACTGTCAAACACACACACACACACACACACACACACACACACACACACACACACACACACAGACACACCTACTCCTTTTTGCGCTCGTTATAGGCTTTCTAATATTTTGGTGAAATTATTGCACTCATGAGTACTCCAAGGGGTAGGTAGGCCTAACTGCCAACGGCGTGTAATTGTGAACTCTTTCGTGTACCGCCCCACTTCCAAGCGTTCTCACCACACACATTTCGAAGGTTCAACGTCTGCTTCGACCTCATTCTGATAGCTGAATGAATATCCATTTCCAAGAACCAGTCAAACATCAGCTATTTCCGGCTACTGTATTTCCGCGCTCTTTCTTCTCTTCGCACACCACTGCCGACCAAGTTCACAGAGATAACCTCAGTGCTTTCAAAATCCTAAAATCTAGGGAAGCAAGTAGTAGGATTTGAACCTGACAGAGTTTAAAACAGCTGATTTGATTGGATATGTTGAAAGAATTGATGCAACCACTCTCTTACGCTCAGACAAGTTGTTGCAAAAACAATCACTAACAAACATAGCTTTTTCCCAAGAACTATTCCAGCGTGGAATGCGCTGCTAGCGTCAGTTGCTGAGGCCCCCCTTGGTATCCTTCAAGAGGGAGCTTAGCGCCCTAACCTCCTGGACCTAACCCTGTGAGTAGACACCACGTAAATGACGGGCTGGAGCTGTGCCGGTCGGGACCACGGAGAGCGCTACCAGCCGGAGAGGGCCATAGATACTGTGAAATAAAGGTTTGTGCTCTCTCTCTCTCTCTCTCTCTCTCTCTCTCTATATATATATATATATATGAAGTTTGTCAACCCTTGAGTTTTTACCAGCTGAATGATAATCACTGATGATAACCAAAACATTCCCCACGGCTTTTTATCAGCTTGTCTGATGCTGTTGAGATTTGCCAGCAAGCTGATTCCTATTGTAACAAGGTTCTTGCCTGAGGCTCTTGTACAATTAACCATCTCTCTCTCTCTCTCTCTCTCTCTCTCTCTCTCTCTCTCTCTCTCTCTCTCTCTCTATATATATATATATATATATATATATATATATATATATCTTTTTTAAGCACTGTGCACACAAAAGTCACTCACTCAGGACGGCATGAGCAGACTTGTCGTTTCTCTCATTCTCTCTCGCCTTGACTACTGCAATTCTATATTGTCTGGTTTGCCTGCTTCATCCATTCAGTCCCTTCAACGCATACAAAACTCTGCTGCCCGACTCGTCCTCAGAAAGAAAAGATCTGAGCACATCACTCCTCTTTTACAACATCTCCACTGGCTCCCTGTCTCACACCGAATAAAGTATAAGATCAGCACTCTATGTTATAGATGTATTCACAAAACTGCCCCTTCCTATCTCTGCGGCTGCTTTCACCTCTAGACTCCATCTCGCTCACTACGATCAGCTTCGGATCCACTATGTTTACGCACACCCAGATTCAAACACTCGACTGTTGGCTGCCGTTCTTTCTCTGTCTCTGGACCTTGCAATTGGAATGAACTTCCTCTTTCGCTTCGTCTAGTCTCCACACTCAGCTCTTTCAAGTCTGGTCTTAAAACCCACCTCTTCCCAAAATAGCCTCCCTTGCCTGCCTCTTCCTTGTCTTTAGTTTCTACAGTTTTAGAGTTATGCATGCGTGTGAATGACTGGTGCGAAAGCGCTTTGATTTGTCTCCGCACAAGATTCAGCGCTATATAAATACCATTATCATTATTATTATATTGAAGGCTGAAGACTGAACTGACGGAGAAGGTAAAATCCCAGGTGAATTCAGTCTTGACGGTTCTTGTGGACACAGAGAAGTCAGCAGATGTCGTGGAGGAAAAACAACAGAGCAGAAAACGAACAGATTCAGAGGATCCAGATGACGACGACGACGATGATGATGATGACAATGTCGTGAATGAAAACATTTGATGTCTTTCATTTGAAAAGAAAGGGGGTTATGACTCACATATAAGACTTTTTTCTTTAAAAAAAAATCTAATTTTGATTGATTTAGAAATAAAATCCTATATGTTTCATCAAAGAAACCCCCCTCGCTCCCCCCCCCTTCCCCCCCCCCCCACACACACATACCCCCCCCAAAAAAAAAAACACAACAACAACAAAAAACAACAACAAAAAACAAACAAACCAAAACCAACAAAAAACAAAACAAAACAAAAAAAACAACAAACAAACAAACAAACAAACAAACACACACACACACACACACACACACACACACAACAAAACAACCCCCCCCCCAAAAAAAAAAACAACACCAAAAAAACCCCAAAAAACCCGACGAGTTCTTGTTGTACGTGGTGTCTGTATCCCCCAGGCCTGTTTGATGTGATAAATCATGAACGATTTTAGCCACGCTAAGTTTGCTTTACGTCAAGAATGATCCTAAGTCCACGTTGATTCTATACACTTGGGAAAATCCTGTACGCAGAGCAAACTGGTCGTTGCTAAGATGTTAGCAACATTTTTTTTTTCGCTGCAGAATCATCTGCACCGACTGTGGCAGTACTGCTCATTCCGAGTCCCCCACACAGAACCACACCCGGGTTCGTCTGTCGCAGTCTCAGCGTCGGCAGTCCATAGTGCTGATACTGTGTAGTGTTGACTATGTTCCTATGTATGCTCTTATATCATACACGTGGGGAAATGAACACAATGAAAACTTGGCCCTGCTAAGATTAACCGAGCAGTACAGCACAGCCAGCGGTGGGCGGCAGGGTGGATGTCAGACTGTTGATACTGATCTCTCTGGGGTTTTCCGGGCTTTCTGCAGGATCCCCATAGCGTCATCATCATCATCATTGGTCAGCATCAACACAGTGTGCCTGTCATGCCAGTAAGGCACCACTAAACAGCAGTCAAGGCCTGACTGAGCGCGTTACGCTACTGGTGAGGCATCCGCTTGACAGATGTGGTGTAGCGTATATGGATTTGTACGAACGCAGTGACGCCTCCTTGAGTAACTGAGCTGAACTGAAGCGCAGGTTGTTTCACACGAGAAAGAACGGACATCACAAACGAACACAACACCATGAAGGAAATCGATTCTACATAGTCTGGATGCCCTGCCATAGTTGCCACAGCAACCCTTTTCATCCTATGACTGTCATCACCCCATCTCACTTTACTCACATATTGATCACGCTGAAGCAAGCAGAGCACTTGTAAAGAGGTGGCTGTCACGTCAAGCAGAGCACTTGTAAAGAGGTGGCTGTCACGTCAAGCAGAGCACTTGTAAAGAGGTGGCTGTCACGTCAAGCAGATCACTTGTAAAGAGGTGGCTGTCACGTCAAGCAGAGCACTTGTAAAGAGGTGGCTGTCACGTTAAGTGAAACACACACACACACACACACACATACAAGCACAGACACACACATGCAAACACACACACACACACACACACACACACACACACACATTCACACGCAAGCACACACACACACTCACTCACACACACACTCACTCACACATACAAACACACACACACACACACACACACACACACACACACATTCACACGCAAGCACACACACACACACACACACACACACACACACACACACACACACACACACACACACACACCATCATCATCATCATCATCATCATCATCATTTTCTTCTTCTGCATACGATACACAGCCTGCAATACGATGTATATACTGTGCACAGAACAAACCCACACCAAGTTATTAGTGCACACACTGCCTGCAATACGATGTATATACTGTGCACAGAACAAACCCACACCAAGTTATTAGTGCACACACAGCCTGCAATACGATGTATATACTGTGCACAGAACAAACCCACACCAAGTTATTAGTGCACACACAGCCTGCAATACGATGTATATACTGTGCACAGAACAAACCCACACCAAGTTATTAGTGCACACACAGCCTGCAATACGATGTATATACTGTGCAAACGACAAACCCACACCAAGTTATTAGTACACACACAGCCTGCAATACGATGTATATACTGTGCACAGAACAAACCCACACCAAGTTATTAGTGCACACACAGCCTGCAATACGATGTATATACTGTGCAAACGACAAACCCACGACAAGTAACCGATACACTGATTAAACTGTACACACCAACCGCAGAGTTATTCACAATTTCTTTTTGTATTAGTTGAATAAAGCATGTTGACGACATGCGAACCTTCCCAGTTACAGAGTTATCTTTACAAAATGAACTCCAGTCTTCACAGGGTGTCCAAACGAAAGGTTCAAACCAGGAGACAAGGTAATTGTCAATCACATTTTATCTCAACAATGATGGAGTCTCCCGTCGGACTGACGGATGAGTAGGCAGGCAGGCTTATCTGTCGGTGTGTGTCCTCATATGGGAGACGAGGCCGATTCTGGATGCGCAGCACTTCCCACAGGTGTTGTAAGGTAAAACGTCTCCAGAAGTTGAGCCCTGCTTCTTTCACCCACGTTTCTCCTTAATGGCCAGCGTTCTCTTGTTTTCAAACGTCTTTATGCCACTAGAGCACAGCATCCTCCAGCGAGAGCGGTCAAGGGCATCAGTTTCCCAGGAAGCGATGTCTATGTCACAGGCTTTGAGGTTTGTCTTGAAGGTGTCCTTGAAGCGCTTGCAGGATCTTCCCAGTTCGCGGTGGCCTTCCTTCAGCTGGCCATACATAAGGATCTTCAGGATCCTGCTGTCTGTCATGTAGACAACAGCTCTGTAGGTTTTGAGTTTGGTGGGAGGCACTGGCGTTCTGTGAGCTAGCTAGTTGGTACATGGACTCGGTGTTGCTGAGGCTGATGGTGAGTCCAAAGCGCCTGCAGGAGGTTGAGAACCTGTCCACGTCATGAACTGCATGTCCTCATGGGTGTGTGCAGCAAGCACGCAGTCATCAGCGAAGAGGAACTCTCTCAACAGTGCCTCAAACACCCTGGACCTGGCATGGAGTCACCGCCTTGTCGGCCTTGGTGGGAGGGGCAGCTAGAGAGGCATTGACTGGTAGCTGTGGGAGGGCTGCAATTACCTCGTCAGATACGGACGAGTCCCTGTTGAGGAGGGTGTTGAAGTGCTCTGCCCAGCGGGCAAGGATGTCTTTCTTGTCTGTCAGGGGGGTGGTCGTCCAAGTAGGTGCGGTTTCCTACTAGGTACTACGTGAGGCAGGCTTTGTTTAGGAATCCTTTTATCTCCTCTTCCCCATGTGGGGAGAGCAGTGCTGTCCCTAAAAAGGGCTGCTCTGACACTGTGGGAGGATACGGGCGCCGCATCTGCCCCAGTCTACGGCGAACGACCATCACCCCACAGCCGCCTGCGTGCAGAGTCGTGACTAGGAACTGCCAGCAGCATCCTCTGCTGTCCTCGTTACCACTTCTCCATCGCCGCAGGGCTTGGGAAAGCTGGCTGTTGAAGGGCTAGCTCGTCGTTCCGATATTAGCCTGGTTGCCTGACCAGCACAGGTGACTTTTTTTTTTTTAGGGAAGAGGAGATGTGCAGTCCCTTACCCATTCTCTCGCCTACCGACGCTCACAATCCCACAGGTGCAGATACTGCCACGTGTAGAACAGCCTCGGCAGGTGCAGGTTTTTTCTTCGGTGTTCCGTCTCCTAGAGGGACTTCCAGCCAAGGATAAGAGCTCCCCCTGCCCTTTGGTCATCCTCTTCCACCTTCACAGCCGTTGGGAAAGGTTTCCTCCTCCGCCTGGTCCATCGCTGGGAGACTTCACATGCGGCAGGTAGTACTGGGTTACATGGTACCAGTAGCAAGGGCTATGCCCCTGACCTGACCTGCAACAATAGTGCATCCAAATCAGCAGTTCAGAGTTTGGGCACCCAAATGGTCTCTACATTCTACATGTCATCACCAGCAATCTAATCTGCCTCCCATGTGAACTAGATATTAACTGGACGCTATGGACAATAACTGGATGCTGTCGACAGTAAATAAACGTTATAAACAGTAAATAAACGTTACAGACAGTGACTGAACGTTACAGACAGTACCTGAACGTTATAGACAGTAACTGAACGCTATAGACAGTAAATAGAGGTTACAGACGGAAACTGAACGTTATAGACAGTAACTGAACGTTATAGACAGTAAATGAACGTTATAGACAGTAAATAGATGTTACAGACAGTAACTGAACGTTACAGACAGTAACTGAACGTTATATACAGTAAATAGAGGTTACAGACAGTAACTGAACGTTATAGACAGTAAATAGAGGTTACAGTCAGTAACTGAACGTTATAGACATTAAATAGATGTTACAGACAGTAACTGAACGTTATAGACAGTAACTGAACGTTATAGACAGTAAATGAACGTTATAGACAGTAACTGAACGTTATAGACAGTAACTGAACGTTATAGACAGTAAATGAACGTTATAGACAGTAACTGAACGTTATAGACAGTAAATAGAGGTTACAGACAGTAACTGAACGTTATAGACAGTAACTGAACGTTATATACAGTAAATAGATGTTACAGACAGTAACTGAACGTTATAGACAGTAAATAGATGTTACAGACAGTAACTGAACGTTATAGACAGTAAATAGATGTTACAGACAGTAACTGAACGTTACAGACAGTAACTGAACGTTATAGATATTAAATAGAGGTTACAGACAGTAACTGAACGTTATAGACAGTAAATAGAGGTTACAGACAGTAAATGAACGTTATAGACAGTAAATAGAGGTTACAGACAGTAACTGAACGTTATAGACAGTAAATAGATGTTACAGACAGTAAATAGAGGTTACAGACAGTAACTGAACGTTACAGACAGTAACTGAACGTTATAGACAGTAACTGAACGTTATATACAGTAAATAGATGTTACAGACAGTAACTGAACGCTATAT
>NC_134889.1:3598445-3628445 GCF_041734735.1 Babylonia areolata
ACTTTCCTAGACCTATGTGACCTTCTTGTTTTTCGTTTCCGACCATTTCGTGTTTTCATATCTTTATCATCTGATGATTTAGTTTTCAAAATGATTTTTCTATCTAATTTTTGTGTGTGTGGACTTGATGTCGGGGTAGGAAAATCTTACATTTTTCTTATTCAAGTTTCTGCCTTTGGTGACTGTCTTGGAATAGGAGTACTTTCTTTTGCTGTTAGAGTCGTATTCTTTGAAAGTTCTTTGTCTTCAGTCTGTGACCAGTGAAGGCCTTGACAAGTGCATTTGGATTTTGTGCAGGTCAGGCATCTGATAACAGTGAAATAGAGGAGGATACTTTTACTGTCACTCCTACATGTATGAAAAACTACAGCAAGAAGAAATGTGGTGTGGTGTGGTGGTGGTGGTGGTGGTATATGTATGCGTTGTGTGTGTGTGTGTGTGTGTGTGTGTGTGTGTGTGTGTGTGTGTGTGTGTGTGTGTGTGTGTGTGTGAATTAAAAAAGGACATTTCTAGAGCTCGTAACTATGGCGCACTACACACATTATAATGATGCTGAAAAGATACGTTCGTGCGTGTATGCAATGTGTGCATGCAATGTGTGCAGAATAAATAATGATTTAAAACAACAACAACAACATAAAGAAAAACGAAAAACAATAACACAAAAAACCGAAAACAGTAGAACAATAAAACAGACACAGACACACACAGACACAGACACAAATACAGACCCCCCCCCCCCCCCCCCCCCCACACACACACACACATTATCATCATCATCATCATCATCATGATCAGCTGCCCGAAGCGTTGAACCAAACGACTGAAGAGAAATACAGTACATCCACAACACGTCAATTGTTCAAAATTAATGACGCTTGTCCTGTCCCCATGAGGTCCATGTTCCGGCCAAGGTTGCAACCTGGAAGCACAGGTGGACTGTACAGTCTGTGGTCACCTGGTCCACTGAAATACAGGTATAAATACAGCCGGCAGTCACCTGGTCCACTGTTGAGAAGTAACTACGTCAGTTTGTCGTGTCTTCAGTGTCCAGCGGTCAGTCAGTCTGTCTGTCTGTCCGTCTGTCTGCCTTTCTGTCTCTCTAGCTGTTGGGTCAGTGGTTTTGGTAAATGAAATTTAAAAAAAGCAACAAGATTTAGGTAATAATGGAATTGATTTTCTTGCAAAATTATCTATCGTTTTGTTCGATAAAGGGGTCTATCACGAAAACTGAACGAAATCAGTAATTCTTTCTTTGCATAAAAAGGTGATCCAAATAATCCTATCAATTATAAAATAATTTCCTTACGTAACATAGCAAGTAAATTATATAGCTCTGCACTTGATAGAAGACTAACAGAATGAATCGAAATGAATGACATTACAGGTGAATATCAGGCAGATTTAAAAAGAAAAGAACTACAGTAAAATAGATCATATATCCGCTCTAATAGCGGCTGCTCAGAAGCAATTTGCAAACAATCATAGATTATATGCTGCATTTGTCGACTTTGAAAAGGCCTTTGATTCTATCTCAGGGAAATTATTGTGATTGATTCTTATTAGAAACGGTATAAAAGGTCAACTTTATAGCTGCGTCAAAAGTATGTATAAAAAAGCTAGAGTCAGGAGTGGAGTTAAATTTAGTGATTTTATTAGGTGTACGCAAGGGGTCAAGCAAGGAGATGCTTGTGGTCCCGATTTATTCTCGTTGTTTGTCAGTGAATCAGCAATTGAAATAACCAAGAAAGCAGACATAGTGATGAATTTCATTTGATAAAATTACTTACCATGCTTTTTGCCAGATGATATTGTTTCTGCTGTCTGAAACTGTTGTTGGTTTGCAAACTCAGATTGATGATTTGTATTCGGCAGCACAAAGACTTGAACTAAAACTAAATATGGACAAAACAAATATCATTGTTTTTAGAAATGGTGGCAGATTAGCAGCAAATGAGAGATGGTTTATGGCAGATCTAAAATTTCTGTTTTTAATGCATATAAATATTTAGGTCTTTTATTTTTCAACACACCAACCCCCCACCCACACCAACCCCCCACCCACACCAAACCAGCACAGTGGCGGTTACAGGTACACAGTCACCATGAACGCCATGTGGATCCCCTGTCTTCTCCTCGTCTTCCTCGCTTCCAGCGCTCGTTCTCAAGGTGAGTAACCTTCCCTCCACCCCACCCCCCCTTCCCCTGCACCGCCACCACCTTTGATAAATCATTTCGCCATTGACACGGCGTTAAATACGCTATCAAGCAACTCACCACGTGACCCCCATGTCCAGGTCTCCTGTCTCTGTTTTCAGTTTCAGGTGTATATGTTGTTGTTGTTGTCGATGTTTTGCCTCTGTTTTTAGTTTAAGATGTGTATGTTGTTGTTGTTGTTGTTGTTGCGGTTGTTTTGCCTCTGTTTTAAGTTTAAGGTGTGTATATCGTTGTTGATGTTTTGCCTCTGTTTTAAGTTTAAGGTGTGTATATCGTTGTTGTTTTTGATGTTTTGCCTCTGTTTTAAGTTTAAGGTGTGTATATCGTTGTTAATGTTTTGCCTCTGTTTTAAGTTTAAGGTGTGTATATCGTTGTTGTTGTTGATGTTTTGCCTCTGTTTTAAGTTTAAGGTGTGTATATCGTTGTTGTTTTTGATGTTTTGCCTCTGTTTTAAGTTTAAGGTGTGTATATCGTTGTTGTTGTTGATGTTTTGCCTCTGTTTTAAGTTTAAGGTGTATATGTTGTTGTGGTTGTTGCGGTTGTTTTGCCTGTTTTAAGTTTGAGGTGTGTCTGTTGTGGTGGTGGTTGTGGTTGTTTTGCCTCTGTTTTAAGTTTGAGGTGTGTCTGTTGTGGTGGTGGTGGTGGTTGTTTTGCCTGTTTTAAGTTTGAGGCGTGTCTGTTGTGGTGGTGGTGGTGGTTGTTTTGCCTCTGTTTTAAGTTGAAGCTGTGTATGTTGTTGTTGTTGTTGTGGATGTTTTGCCTCTGTGTTAAGTTCAAGGTGTATATGTTGTTTTTGTTGTTATGGTGGATGTTTTACCTCTGTTTGTTTGATATGGTGTGTTGCTTCTGTTGCTGTTATTGTTGTCGCTTTTTACGTCAATAAGCTGAAGTACTATGGATATAGTATATTGTTGTTGCTGTTGTTGTAGTTGGTTTACGTCAAAAAGCTCAAGTTCATTGGTTATAGTGTGTTGTTGTAGTTGTTATTGCTGCTGCTGCTGCTGATTTTTATTTCAGTATGCTCTAATACAGTTGATGTAATATGCTGTAACTGTTTTTGTTGTTTTACGTCAAGGAACTCAAGTTCAAAGAAATATGGTGTGCTATTGTTGTTGGTGTTGCTTTTTATTTGACAGAGCTCAGGCACAAAGAATGTAGAGTACTGTTTTTTGTTGGTTTTGTAGTTGCTGTTGTTGTTGTTCTTTACTTCACAGAGCTCAGATACAATGAATATAGCTCGCTGTTGTTGTTGTTGTTGTTGCTGCTGTCGTTGTTTCTCTACGAACTCAAGGCGTGGATTCTGCGAATTGTTTATCAGAGATCCCCAATGGTCAAGTGACGTGTCGGGCCGGGTCAGTGAGCTGTGACGACGGGTACATGTACTCCCTGAACGACACCTCCTTCAGCTGTGGTCAGCAGACTGGTCAGTGTCGCCGCTACATCTGGCGTGGACAGGAGGTGAGTGGGGGGGGCGTGCACCGAGGTTTTTTTCGTCTGCTTTTTTAAACGGTCGTCTGCTGTAGAGTCCACTCTTCGTTGTTTATTGAGGAGGATATTTCAGTGTGATGGTGGTTCAGTTTGAAATGATCCTGTTAACTCACTCAGTACGGCCAGTCCTCTCCTCTCCTCTACACAGACCCCTCGGATGTTCAGTGGGTGTCTGAATGACCCAACCTTTAGCTTCCGTCGTCAGAATTGTGGTATTCTTTGTCAACATTCACGTCTTCAGTATAAGAGCCTTCCGCTTGCAATATTTTGATGATGGTAATTGGGGTGAAACGCTGTTAACGTCGTCTCTTTGGCCGTTCGTATGGAGAGAGTTAATGGTACCATACATAGAAACGAATCAAAACCGAAACGTTTCACTGAATTAGCATCAACAAAGTTTCAGATTGATTTATCTGATATTCCTAACCTTGCGCAGTTAAAGATACAAGGCCTGTACTGCAAACAAACTGGTTTGCCTTTTGTGTAGATATACCCCCCCAAAAAAGATAAAGTTCACGTTGCATTATGTTGCCCAGTAATGATAGAACTCCAAATCATGATCAGTTTGTGTTATTTTTGTCTTCTACGGAGGAAAACAGGATGTGTGATCTTGCCAACAGGTTTAGAATCACACCCTGTCTGATGGAGACGGTATGTATACATGTTGTCTATCTCGTGACGTGGTGAACAAAACGCCGTACCGTGCAGTGACCGTGCACCCTGTCTGATGGAGACGGTATGTATACATGTTGTCTATCTCGTGACGTGCTGAACAAAACGCCGTACCGTGCAGTGACCGTGCACCCTGTCTGATGGAGACGGTATGTATACATGTTGTCTATCTTGTGACGTGGTGAACAAAACGCCGTACCGTGCAGTGACCGTGCACCCTGTCTGATGGAGACGGTATGTATACATGTTGTCTATCTCGTGACGTGGTGAACAAAACGCCGTACCGTGCAGTGACCGTGCACCCTGTCTGTCCCTGTCCACAGGCCGACGCCGTCAAGGATCAAGGGTTCCCCCTGCCCCGGGTTCCCTCCCCTGGATGGACGGTGTGTGTCACTGGATCCCCCACCGCCTTTACCAGGTACACCCCTCCTCCCACACACACATGTATGCATTGATATATATATATATATATATATATATTTTGTATGCATGTATATAGATAGCTAGACAGATAGATGTACACACACACACACACACACACACACACACACACACACACAATCACACACATGCACACACACACACACACACACACACACACACATATATATATATATATACATATATATATAATGTTATATATATTGTATTGTATTATTCTTTTTTTGTCACAACAGATTTTTCTGTTTAAAATTCAGGCTGCTGTCTCCAGGGAGAGTGCGTCGTCGCTACATAGCGCCACCCTTTTTTGTATTTTTTCCTGCATGCAGTTTTGTTGTTGTTGTTTTTCCCCCTATCAAAGTGGATTTTTCTACAGAATTTTGCCTGGGACAACCCTTTTGTTGCCGTGGGTTCTTTTACGTGTGCTTAGCACATGCTACACACGGGGCCTCGGTTTATCGTCTCATCCGAATGACTAACGTCCAGACCACAATTCAAGGTTTACTGGAGGGAGAGAAAATACCGGCGACTGTACCCTGATTCGAAACCTGTGCGCTCAGATTCTCTCGCTTCCTCGGCGAACGCGTTACGTCTAGGCCATCATTCCACTATATACAAATATATATATGAACATGTATTCATTTTCTAATTCATAGAAAGTAGAAAACCATATCAGCAATTATGATCATCGTATTTCCTCCCACTGACCTTATTCCACCCACCCACCCACTTCCGAGGGACACCTCCCTCACCCACCCCCCACCCTCATCCTTTTTCTCCTGTACCCGGGCTCTGCTCTCCCCCAGATCCCGCCCACTTCTCCTCCTCCTCCTTCCACTCCTTCTCCTTCTTTTGCTTCTACTCCTCTTCCTATTTCTCCTTCTTCTCCTCCTTCCACTCCTTCTTCTTCTTTTGCTCCTCCTTCTCTTCCTATTCCTCCTTCTCCTCCCCCCTTTTTCTTCTTTTTCGTATTCTCCTCCTCCTCCCAATCTTTTTCTCCTCCTCCCCCCCCTTCTTCTTCTGCTCCTCCTCCTCCATCTTCTGCTCCTCCTCCTCCATCTTCTCTTCCTCCTCCTTCTCTTCTTCTTCTATGTGAAGAGTCACTGGGGTGTCCCACAGAAGAACAGTTCACCAGATTTCTCCAGGTCTGTCGGTAACGTGTCAAAGCGTGGTTACTCTTCCACCGACAAATAAAGATCATTTTGACCCGACAGGTTTTCCATAAACTTTTGGAATAAGGAGGAAACCTTGGTGGTCAATCACATGGACGTCCGGATGAGCGGGAACTACGGGTCTTACTTTGACCAGAGTGTGGTCATCGACGAAGCCGTGCTGTCCGGTGGCTCCTGGACTTGGAGTCGTCAGGAGGTCTTCTTCCCCAGACCCTACCCCTTTGCCACTGGCAAGGACTTCACCGTGAAAATTGTGGCCACTGGGGACAACAGTCTGACGGTTAGTGTAATGATAATGGTGGTGGTGGTGGTGTAAGGCAAGGAGTTCACCGTGAAAATTGTGGCCACTGAGGACCACAGTCTGACGGTTAGTGCAATGATAATTGGTGTGGTGTTGTAAGGTTCGTTCATCAGATCCACACAGAACACTGGTTGGACTCTGTATTCCATTCGCCTACAGGCTACGGTACAGAAAGGTCAACACACGAAGAGAGTCAGAGTGGAAGTTGTGGGAGCGATAACTCATGCACGGAAAAGCAGGCGGAGAGCAGAGACAAAGAGGGTAGTGCCATAGCGTGGGAAAAGGGGGAAGGAGGTGGGGAGAGTGAGTAGTGTTGATTAAGAAGAGAGTGAAAATGAACATACCAGGGCATATGTGTTGTGGTGTGTGTGTGTGTGTGTGTGTGTGTGTGTGTGTGTGTGTGTGTGTAGGGTCATGATACGCTTTGTGACAGGGTCAATATGCTGTATGTTATCATCCAATAATGATAATGATGATGATGATGATGATGATGATGATAACAACAACAACAACAACAGTCTTGCTGTGTGTTCTGTGACCAGTTCTACGCCAACGAGGTGAAGATAGCCACCCGCACCATTGCGAAGTCCATCCAAGACATCAGCCGTTTGAAAATCCCGGGCGACGTGACCCTTTCCTACGTCAGCCTCTGGTGCGCCTAAGTACACACACCTTGATGACGTCAGCACCAGTCACTTCCGGCTGCAGACACCGATCGACGGACATGACGTCACCAAAACTGGACTTCTGGACCGGAAAAGCAGCGCTTCACTAAACGGCACACAACCGTCCCAGATTGCTTGAATCCTGGACGCACGACTTGTCAAATGCAAGAATGCTGCCCAGAACATTTTTCTGTTAATTTTTTTAAAGTCTCTGTTGTTGATCTTCTGGTTCACTTACTGATCTCTGTCTCTTTGTAAGTAGATATAGCATCACAACCCCCCCCCCACACACACACACACACATCCAGCCTTCCTCCAGCTACACACACATACACACACGCACATGCACACTCACCCACACACACATCTTTTTTCTTCTCAATCTTCTACCCTCCTCATTCGTTTAGAAAATAAATCGGGATCTGTTTATTCGCAGAAATGTGTTGAATCTTGTGATTTTGTGCACACGGGTGAAAGCTCTTCAATTTGTCTTTGCACAATCACCAATAAAATCATTGTCATCATTTAGTAGTGGTAGTAGTAGTAGAGAGAATAATATATTCAAGCCCTGGTGTTTCTGTTTTCCATAAAGAAGTGGAAGAAGCATATAAAAACAACCACCACCACCACCACCAGCAACAACAACAATACACACACTCAGACACACACACACACATACACGTACATACACACACACACACACACACACACACACACACACACACTGTGACTATATCAATCAATACTGAAAGTCTCGTTTCGTAGGGACCCTTGCAGAGTCAGCCACGGAGCGTGTCTTTAGAAGACTTGGACACCCCTCCTCCCCTCCCCACTGCGGAAACCGTGGCAGCTCTGTCAGCTGCGTTGTGGTCAAAGGGAGGCAGCTCCTGACAGACTTGGGCTGTTTATCTGGAACGTTTGTTTCCCTTTATTTCGCCATCTCTCCCAGTAATGGATTCTCATGAATTATTTGCAAAAGACCTCAGAGATTTCTGAATCTGACCGGTACCCCTCGAAGAACGTGGATGAGAGAGAGAGAGAGACAGAGAGAGAGAGAGAGAGAGAGAGAGACAGAGACAGAGAGAGACAGAGAGACAGAGAGAGAGAGGCTTTGTTTGCCAACGCCTTCCTGCAATCCCATGCTTTCAATTCAATCACTGAAGTGAAATCGAGGGGAGCGCCTGTACGCTTTCTCTCTTTATAGACCACTGGAGAGTTCCGTGCTTACGAGGCGCGTCACATGATCTATGCTCTCGAAGCTGATTGGCTTTCCGACATTTCGAGCAACAAAGGCGTTCAAGAGAGACAGAACGTGCGAAACAGCAGGCTTCTTTTTTCTATTGTTTGCTCTTTTTGTATGTGCATACGATGGCACTTCATTGACCAGAGTCTGGTTGTAGCAATGGAGGCTATCATCTCAAGAAACGGAGGACAGCACGTGGTTGCTGCTTTTACCAATGTCGATCGCCTTTGGCGTTGCTCGGCTCGTATTTCGAGTAAAAGTTAGATGTGCATGCACAAGATCCAAGATGGCCGCGGATTTCTCCAGCGGTCTATAGCGGGAAAGCTTGGGAGGTCTACGGGTGGGTGAGGGGGAGAGAGGGGGAGGGGGGAGGGCGCCCCTCGCTTTTTCGCAGTGTGTGAGAAAACGTGAGAAGTCGAAAAGTCGAAAAGTCCCCCTTATCTATTGGTTTCTTGTCTTTTCCCAATACAATTCCTGGAGAAAAATGGGACAGTGAAAAAGAAGAGAGAAAGAGAGTGACGACTATGACGACGATGATCACGATGATGACAGTCGCGTTAGCAGAGACAATGACAGTGATCTGACACTGAAATTGACATCTGTTTATTGTGCAGTTTCACATGAGACAGGTCATTGCAATGCAAAGGCAAACACGCACACAAATTATGGCTATGTGTATACCTGAAACCTGATTATATACCAAGACTTGAACCGAACCAGACGGGTGCAATAGCCGAGTGGTTAAAAGCATTGGACTTTCAATCTGTGGGTCCTGGGTTTGATTCTCGGTAACGGCGCCTGGTGGGTAAAGAGTGGAGATTTTTCAGATCTCCCAGGTCAACATATGAGCAGACCTGCTTGTGCCTGAACCCCTTCGTGTGTATTTGCAAGCAGAAGATCAAATACGCACGTTAACAATCCTGTAATCCATGTCAGCGTTCGGTGGATCATGGAAACAAGAACATACCCACATGCACAACCCCGAAAACGGAGTATGGCTGCCTACATGGCAGGGTAAAAAGAGCCCTGCATGTAAAAACCCACCCGTGTACATACGAGTGAACGTGGGAACTGCAGCCCATGAACGAAGAAGAAGAAGAAGAATGTAAAAACGTGTCCTTTGTTGACCACGGTAACCTAAACACCAGGTGACTCAAAGACGGCATGCGTCCCACTGCCGGAGGAGCAAGTGTGCTTGCAGGGAACGTGGACAGACAAGTCCGCCAGCTGTTCTGGGAGAAGCCAAGGAGACCCGGCAGATGTCATCCACCTGTCAACCATCATCCATGGAGATAAGATAAGATAAGATAAGATAAGAATAACTTTATTATCTCCAACTGGAGAAATTTTGGTCAGGTGCATTATCACAACATAGACAAGTAAACAACATGGGGACCATAACTGTAAAAGCCAACAACAGCCCCTACAAATATTACGAAGATACAAATGTAAAAAATATCACATACATCGTTTCATACATACATCCACACACTGCAGGTAATAACTAGTATTCTTAATGTAAAAACAGAAAGAATTAAGAAACAGTATTTGAATATAATTATAAACATAGCCTACTATACTGCACATTGATTATAATAGACAGATAAGATAAGAATAAAGATGAATTGCGGAAAACCACAACCAGATAATCAGCACACACCCGCACCCCCCCCCCCCCCCCACCCCCACCCACCCACCCCACACACGTGGATAACTTGATTAAACAAGAGTAATAAACATATGTTTTCAAACAAAAGCATTTCACATATTCGCTTTTAAAAACATTGCAATTAATTATTACATCGTAATTATTAACTCTTTCCATACGAACAGCGAAAGAGACGACGTTAACAGCGTTTCACCCCAATTACCATCATCAAAATATTGCAAGCGGAAGGCTCTTATACTGAAGAGGTGAATGTTGACAAAGAATACCACAATTCTGACGACGGAAGCTAAAGGTTGGGTCATTCAGACACCCACTGGACATCCGAGGGGTCTGTGTAGAGGAGAAGAGAGGACTGGCCGTACTGAGTGAGTTAAACAGAAATATATTTAGAATATGGACGTTAGCGTTAGATTCCCTGCCTGCACTGTGTATCCCCCTTTCAACGAGGAGCGTGCTTGGCTGAACCCGTGTGATGTTCTGACTGAACTGTGTTGGAACTCTTCAGAAATGTCACAATGGTTTGGGTAAGTAGTAAGCAGGACAATACTGACATTTTTGTTTGTTTTTAATTCATCCAGTCCTCGAAGGGGAAATAAACGTGAAGACACACACACACACACACACACACTCAGACAGAGACAGAGACAGAGAGACAGTGAGAGGGAGAGAGAGAGAGGAAGAAAGAGAGTGAGAGTGAACGAGAGAGACAGAGAGAGACGAGTTAGAAAGCCCACTCAGCAGCAGGTGTGTGGAACAATGTCTGCATTGCTGTGTGATGGTGCTGGAGTGGATGGGTGGGGGGTGTGGGGGGGGGGGGGGAGATGCCGTGGATGGATGGGGGGAGGAGGAGGGCCATCAGTGGGAGGAAGAGCCATCAGCGGGGGGAGGGGCCATCAGTCAGGCCATCAGTTGGGAGGAGGGGCCATCAGTGAGGGGGAGGGGCCATCAGTCAGGCCATCGGTGGGGAGGAGGGGCCATAAGTGGGGTGGGGGTGGGGGGGGAGGGACCATCAGTCAGGCCATCAGTGGGGAGGAGGGGCCATCAGTGGGGGGAGGGGCCATCAGTGGGAGGGAGGGACCTGGGACCTATCACTTCTTGGCTCATACTGCAGTCTGCTCACTTGTCTCCGTGTCGCTGAAGCATTGAGACTGCTGTCCTGGAACACACAGCACTCTTTGTAACTCTCTTGTCACAAGTTTCCACCTGCTTCTTTGGGGAAAAGTGTGGTTGTTGAGCCACTGGAGTGTTGGGACTCCTGACATGAAATAGATAACACGCTTTGTAACTCTCTTGTAACAAGCTTACGTGTGCTGCTTTGGGCAAAACGAGTGATTATTGTTATTTGTGATTATTTGGCATTTGTTGTTTTTGTCTCTGCTATGGGATTTGCGAATGGACCGCTGATCTGGTTCTGAGTTAATGATAACAAAGTTTCCATTTAACACACTGACATAATATACTGTTTGTTAGTGTTCACAGTGTGGAGGTAGGACGTTCTTGTACTACAGGAATCAAGTCAGCTAAAGAAGAATCGATTAAAGAATATATATCCCTTTGTTTTTGGCACGTGAGAAGACAGCAGCGGGGTGAAGACGATGTGCAGCACACAGCAGCAGTGGTCCCAACCTTGTCAGCTGACTCAGCTGCTGGTACTGACGCTCTTTCTCACGGCTGGAGTTCCGTTGGCCACCGCCTCTGACATCCACATGAGAAGAGCTTCCTTCACGTACCATCCCAGCAATGACAACGCTGTGATCGAGGGATTCAGTCTTTTCGAGGTGCCAGCCCGCTCTCGCATCGAGTGCAGCAAGAAGTGTGTGGAGACAGAGGGCTGTGTCATGTGCACGTACTACCCGAGTCCCCAAAGACTGTCCGGCAGGTGTCAGTTATACTACGAGCAGCACAACTTGACGACGTCCAACTGGCGGATGGCCGAGGGAGCCAAAACCTACGGTCAGTGGTTGAAAAGCTTTTAGTGGGGAAAATGATGTAGATGTCTGATATAGACTGGTTGGATAGGGTCCTATATAGATTTGTGACTGGTTGGATAGGGTCCTATAGATTTGTGACTGGTTGGATAGGGTCCTATAGATTTGTGACTGGTTGGATAGGGTCCTATAGATTTGTGACTGGTTGGATAGGGTCCTATAGATTTGTGACTGGATAGGGTCCTATAGATTTGTGACTGGTTGGGTAGGGTCCTATAGATGATGTGACTGGTTGGATAGGGTCCTATATAGATTTGTGACTGTTTAGGTAGTGTCCTATAGATGATGTGACTGGTTGGGTAGGGTCCTATAGATGATGTGACTGGTTGGGTAGGGTCCTATAGATGATGTGACTGGTTGGGTAGGGTCCTATAGATGATGTGACTGTATGGGTAGGGTCCTATAGATGATGTGACTGGTTGGGTAGGGTCCTATAGATGATGTGACTGGTTGGGTAGGGTCCTATATAGATTTGAGACTGGTTGAACTGGGTCCTATATAGACTTGGGACTGGTTGGATAGGGTCCTATATAGATTTGTGACTGGTTGGATGGGGTCCTATAGATTTGTGACTGGTTGGATAGGGTCCTATATAGAGTTGTGACTGGTTGGGTAGGGTGCTATAGATTTGTGACTGGTTGGATGGAGTCCTCTCACCACATTGGTCCAGATATCCAGGTTGGTTGTGATGTCCTTTATTATGAATTCGGGAACGTGACGAAATATGGGAAAGGGAACGCGAAAATGA
This sequence comes from Babylonia areolata, assembly GCF_041734735.1. Taxonomy (NCBI): domain Eukaryota; kingdom Metazoa; phylum Mollusca; class Gastropoda; order Neogastropoda; family Buccinidae; genus Babylonia; species Babylonia areolata. The sequence continues at coordinate 3,611,050 of NC_134889.1, forward strand.
GGGGTTAAAGGGCAAAGGACTGGCACAATTCGTACAAGAAGAGAGAGAGAGAGAGGGAGAGAGAGAGAGAACAACAAGAACCAAATCAACCAACCAACCAACCAAAACAACAACAACAACAACAAAACTGTGGACAAAACAACAAAGTCCTCGTAAGCAAACTTACACCTGTGCCAATCAACGTTCATTCACTCATTCGCTCCTCCTCACTCTCCTCTCTCTTTACTTTCTGTAGGGGGTGGTGTGTGGAGAGTGGTGTGTGGAGGGTGGTGGGTGGTGGGGAGGGTGGTGTGTGGAGAGTGGTGTGTGGAGGGTGGTGTGTGGAGGTGGTGTGGGTGGTGTGTGGTGGGTGGTGTGTGGAGGGTGGTGAGGGTGGTGTGTGGAGGGTGGTGTGTGGAGGGTGTGAAGGTGGTATGTGGAGGGGATTGTGTCGAGGGGATTGTGGTGGAGGGGTGTGTGTGGAGGGTGATGTGTAGAGGATGATGCGAAAGGTGGTGTGTGGAGGGTGGTGTGTGGAGGAGGAAGGGAGGGAGGTGTGTGTGTGTGTGTCTGTGGGGGGTGGGGGGGGGGGGTGTGTGGATTGGGTGGTGGTGAAAGGTGGTGGGGTGGAAGGGGAAAGGCAGGGTGGTGCACAGGGGGAGTTGGATGTACTGGTACCGTGGGACTGTGCACAGCAACACTTTTGCCCACGGGGCCCCGTGTTACCCTGTCACGGTCAGCACACACATAGCAGGGAGGGTTATACATGACGCAGGGGTGTTCGTGTCACCGCATCGCTCGGCCGTGTCTGTTCTGGTTGACTGGCGAAATGGAGGGTGAAGCTGACTGTGTTGGGTGCAGTGGTATCAGTTCTGTGGTCTGGTCTGCAGTACTGACGTCAATGGTGGTTCGGGAGGTATGAGGGGTGATGGGGGTGGGGGGTGTGGGACAAAAGTCGTAAATACAAGAAAGCAAATAACACGCAGAAAGAGAGAGAGAGAGAAGATAGGAGAGAGGGAGGGGAGAGGAGAGACAGAGAGAGAGAGAGAGAGAGAGAGAGAGAGAGAGAGAGAGAGAGAAACACAGGAGAGATATATTTTGGAGAGTGAGAGAGAGAGAGAGAGAGAGAGGAGAGGGAGAGGTGAGGGAGGGAGAGAGAGAGAATGTGAAAGAGAGAGAGAGAGAGAGAGAGAGAGAGAGAGAGAGAGAGAGAGAGAGAGAGAGAGAGAGGGTCAACTTGGTGGTACCATCATTTGCTGTATTTTGTTTTCATGTCGAGTGAAGAAAACTTAGTGCCAGAGAAAATTGAAAACTCTGTAAAAAATAACCCATAAGAAAAAAGAAACAGTAAAAAAACCCCAACAAAAGAATGAATTGTGTGACAAGGGCGCACAGCTGATTGGTTTTTTACGCACTAATGGCAGTGTTAATTTTAATAAGGAGAACAATAATAGCAATCTCAGGGGCGTCGCGGTTGACTGAGCATCGCTTTTGTGGAGTTTATCGAAGCGGGAACGCTTGAAATCTGCAGAGGTAGGCCTATTGATCTCGCGCACAGGTGACAAATCTTCACAGTCGTCAGGCATCACATTCCATATATGGGAAGTCACGTGCTGTCAGTGTCAGCCCGGAGATATTGTTAACACTGAAGGGTGAATTATGGTGGACACTGAAGGGTGAATTATGGTGGAGGGTGAATTATGGTGGACACTGAAGGGTGAATTATAGTGGAGGGTGAATTATGGTGAAGGGTGAATTATGGTGGACACTGAAGGGTGAATTATGGTGGAGGGTGAATTATGGTGAAGGGTGAATTATGGTGGAGGGTGAATTATGGTGGACACTGAAGGGTGAATTATGATGGAGGGTGAATTATGGTGAAGGGTGAATTATGGTGGACGCTGAAGGGTGAATTATCATGGACACTGAAGGGTGAATTATGGTTGATGCCGAAAGGGTGAATTATGGTGAACACAGAAAGATGAATTATGGTGGAGGGTGAATTATGGTGGCGGGTGAATTATGGTGGACACTGAAGGGTGAATTATGGTGGAGGGTGAATTATGGTGGACACTGAAGGGTGAATTATGGTGGAGGGTGAATTATGGTGGACACTGAAGAGTGAATTATGGTGAAGGGTGAATTATGGTGAAGGGTGAATTATGGTGGAGGGTGAATTATGGTGGACACTGAAGGGTGAATTATGGTGAAGGGTGAATTATGGTGGACACTGAAGAGTGAATTATGGTGGAGGGTGAATTATGGTGGAGGGTGAATTATGGTGGACACTGAAGAGTGAATTATGGTGAATTATGGTGGACACTGAAGGGTGAATTATGGTGAAGGGTGAATTATGGTGGACACTGAAGATTGCATTATGAAGGACCACAGCCATGAAAATACCCCTTTGTTTATTGGGAGAAAGATTTTTGCTTAGTTTTTTTGTTTTTGGTAAACTTTGGAATAGGGGCAACACATAAGATGTTTTTGTTGTTGTTGTTTTGTTGTTGTTGTTGTTGTTTCAGAAAGTGTTTGTTTCTGTTCTTTCTTTTGACATTCTTTTTCAAACACATCGCTCGTTTCCTAGTATATAAATTCATCACACACTGTATCCAGTTTATTTGTTGATTACTTATTAGCAGTAGTTAGTCAATTTTTCCATACATGATACTATTTGCAAAGTCAGTCATTTGATCAGTCAACCGATCGATAATTGATTGACTCATCGGTCATTTTATTCATTGTTTTATCGTGGTCTGTCTCATCTGTCAACAACCTAAAACTGTGTAATGAAATAGAATCTGAGTTGTTTGGCATGCCAAATTGTTTGCCTCTTCATTCATGTAGGTATATTAGTTAAAATGTGTATATCTGATCAGACTTCAAACTTACTTACTTACTCATTTACACATCATCACTCCTTTCATTTCATTCACTTCATGTATGTCGTCAAAATAATTATTGTATTCATAAATATAACACTGCATTCATTTATTATTGTATTTAAAACGAAGTCATTGTTGATATTTTACCATTTTATCATTACTGAATGATAATTGAATGATATGAATACTTATATAGCGCCTGTCCTCGGTCGGAGACCAAGCTCTTAGCGCTTAACAAACACGGGACCATTTACACAACAGGTTGCCTACCTGGTTAGAGCCGACTGACGGCTGCCATTGGGCGTTCATCATTCGTTTCCTGTGTCATTCAATCAGATTTCAGGCACGCACACATACACAATCAGATAGACGTGTAACATTTTACATGTATGACCGTTTTGTTTATCTATCCCGCCATATAGGCAGCCATACTCCGTTTTGGGGTGTGTGCATGCTGGGTATGTTCTTGTTTCCATAATCCATCGAACACTGACATGCATTACAAGATCTTTAACGTGCGTATTTTATCTTCTGCGTGCGTGTGCACACCAAGAGGGTTCAGGCACAAACAGGTCTGTATATATGTTGACCTGGGAGATCGGAAATATCTCCACCCTTCACCCACCAGGCGCCGTCACCGAGATTTGAACCCGGGCCCCTCAGATTGAAGTCCAACGCTTTAAACCACTCGGCTATGACGCCCATTTGATCTGCTTGTTTACCACTCATTTCTCGCTGAAATGCATGTTATTCGGCTGTTTCTGGGCTGTAGTATTTTTCTGTCTGGGTGATCAAACAGTCATAAAGGGCAGAATTACAAACGGATTTCTGTGTGTTTCATAATTGATAAGCTGAGAACACAAATGTTCATTAACCCACTTTTGGTGGTTTGGTAATTTGCTACTGTTGTTGTAATAATGCTACGTTCACACTAGGCTGTAACCACGATCTAACCAAATGGTTACATCGCTCTCTAACTCACTGGAACCACGAATTTTTGGTTGCAGTGGGTTCCCATCGGTTAGACGATTTTTCGGGAAGACCCGATTTTTGGTTAGATAGGTGGTTAGATGGCCCCCAAAAATATGACTCGGGAGATAACAATTTTTCGAGGTTACATCGCCCGATCAAGTTATAAACGGTTACAAAGGCATTCACACTAGTCCCCGTCGGTTCCAGTGAGTTAGAGCAGAAAATAGAGGCGGAGCCGAGTTTGAAAAAAAACTCCGACGTCAAAACAAAATAGCATGCCTTGCACGCACGCTGCGTGCGGTATGCAAATTGTCTGGCCGGACACATCTAACCGACTGCAAGTGATTGCAACCTTCTTTGCATGGTTGGGGTCAGTTATAGTGAGTTACATCGACGCGTGTTGTAACTTGATCAGTTACAGTGTGAATGTATTTAAGCTGGCTGACTGACATTTTTTTCGTTCTTCTTGCTGCGTCTACACGAATCCACGACACACGAGACTGATTTTTCGACATGTCGTCTTCTGACTCTGATGTTACTGCTTCCGACCTGTCCCTGGCTGCACCTCAAGACCCCCCACCTCATGGAAACCCACGGGAACCACAGAAAACAAAAGTATACCCCAATCTGTACATGACGCCTCAGCCACAGCACCCCTGTAACTTGGCTTGTAACTTGTTCAAGTTAGAACGAAGTTACAACGGTAGTTAGATGCCACCAGTCTAACTTCAGCGCAAAACAAAACCCAGCCAGCGAGCGAGAACTGCTGCTCTCAGTCACAAAACGCGCGGGAAAAGGGGCGGAGCCTAATAGTTAGACAGTGGTTAGACGCTTTCCGTTCACACATGCTGTATGAAAAATCTAGAGTTTGTCTCATGGTAGTTACATCCCTCAATGTAACCATTTGGTTAGATCATGGTTACAGCCTAGTGTGAACGTAGCATAAGGAGTTGTCGGTTTCGTTTCGAACCCCACGATTCTACAAAGCTTCTCGAAATCTACGGGCCCACTTGTATTTCAGCTCTTTTGATGGAGAAATAGTATCACTTTTTTAGTTTCTTAGCCAACAAACCACACATCTTAGATAATAGTAAAATTATAAATCAGACAACAACAAAAATCTACAACGTAGACCGACCATTTTGTCAAAAACATCAGTCTGCGTTCAAACAATTCAAAATTATTTTTGCAACATCTATTTTCAGTTGGTGCTGTTTATGGAATAAGATACAAGCGTATTTCCAACAAAATCCTAAACGTTTTGCCTTCATTCATTGATGAAGGCCAGACTAGATCCACACCTGTCTTATACGTGGTGAACAATGTTAGATAATAATGGACATTTATATCGCGCGTTTCTCCAGAAATACTGCTCAAAGCGCTTTACATTTCGTTCCCCGCTCCCCACCTCCCCATCAATACTCCTCTCCACCCCCACACCCCACCCCCACGGCAGCACGTGACAGGAAACACACTTGCAAACATTGGAAACCAACCCACCCACCCATGACGGTCTCCAGAAAACGCATCTCTGCAACATGCACTCAGGCACGCGCGCGCACACACACACGAACGCACGGACACTCACCAGTACCCCGCCACACACACACGGCAAACAGCCTCTCCACAACAAAACAGTGCAGCCAAAACCAGATCACACCAAGACAAACAACACACACAACTCTCAAACGATTCTAGATCTACCGATACAAACAAAAGCAGACAGATCCAAATGCCCAAACCTTTATACAAGATCTAAATGGGCATCTCTCGATTGGGGGGGTGTGTTCGATTTTGAAGACACATAGCTACATTTATTAGCTGACGACATGCGCAGTATGCATGAAGGATTTTGCCGAAACACGTTTGTGGTGCCGTTAACCTCGAACATTGCCGTTATCCTCGACAAAAACGTTGAACTGCATGAATCGTAAGTCTGATTGATGAGGAATCAATCTAGAACTGACCGGCACATCTTTTTTTGTTATCAAAATTAATGTAATGTGATGACGAAAGAGAACGAGATAAAAATTATTATGAATTAAAATAATAAAACCTCCATCCAGACTTCCAAAAGAAAATGAGCACTCCCCAGCTGGCCCCACGTACCCGTGTAATTATCATTATTCGTTAATTCATTTCATTTGGCCATTTATGGTATCATTGTTGTTATTGGTAATATCATTCATATCATTTGTTCTTTTTTGTTCATTTATTTATCTATTTTTATTTGTATTTATTTTTTATTATCATTTTAGTCTACTGATTAATTTAACTATACCTACTTACCTATTTATCTATGCATCTTATTTTTACTTCATTTTATCTTATTGTATTTTCCCTCAGGGCCTGAACTGATGTGAATTTTCCTACCTCAATACAGAGCACCTAAATTTACTTTAGATTGATCTTTTCTTGAATAACTCTTGTCACTGAATGAGCAGGGATCCGTTATTATCTTTAAAGTCTTAACTCCCGAGAGCAAGGTTTCGGTTGCGCCCCTTTTCTCTGCATTCAAATTTTGTATTACGTGTAGCTGACACATTTTGTACTTTCCAAAGTCAATTCAGGTCTAGATTGGAAGCTGCTAGGCAAATCTCGCTCTCTGCCATAAATGAAGCTAAACCGTAGCTTTATTAGGCTTTTATTTTGAATAAACCTTCACCGACGTCACAGTGTCAGACTCTGGTGAGAAACTGGCTTGATTCAAATCGCCCGCCATTTATAGTCCGGTTCAGGCTTTAACTGCAAGTTAGAATAACAGCAGTTCGAGGATAACGGCACCACACATTATGCCGTTAACCTGGAACATTGCCGTTATCTACTGACGACGTGGTTGTGGTGTCTGAAGCACGCGTGTGCCCCGAAGGCTACTTTGTTGGGTGTGACCACTGCCTCCTTGCTGTGGATGATCCCGCCAACTACACAGAGGCCCGGAACTCAAGCTACTCTGTGGCCGGAGGACTGCTGCCAATGCCCACGACATATGCTGTAAACACGTGCATTCTCTACTACGTCGAGGAGATGTTAGTCAACGGTATGTTGTTGCTGAAGTAATGTCCGTATTTCACTTCCTGTATCCTCCCTCCCCCCTCCCCACATCCCTCATTATCCTAAAGCACACACAACACACGTGTTTTTGTTTTATAATAGCTGCGTTACAGTCCTTTCAGAATGAAAATCATACAACAGATTGGTTTCAATCTGTCAACAAACCATTAGGTGCATGATTTTGTCAAATATTACATCTATGAATAGACGTGAATTGGAAATGCTAATATAAACATGATCTGCCTAGAGAATTGAATAGGCAACAGGTGTCATCATGGTTTTGTTATCCAGATATGTAGTGGTAACCCCCTTCCAGAACTCAAAAACGAATTTTGTACAGTCCAATTAGGTTCTTTATCCTTCAAATTATGTGAAATACATTATTTTTCTTTGCTAGTTTTCATAAAGGCCAGTTCGGTATCAATGTCCACTGCTGTTGTTCTGTTGCATGAAACTGTCTTCCTGGACAATTATAAATAGAAACTTCTTCTTCTTCTGCGTTCACTCGTATGCACACGAGTGGGCTTTTACGTGTATGACTGTTTTTACCCCGCCATGTAGGCAGCCATACTCCGTTTTCGGGGGTGTGCATTCTGGGTATGTTCTTGTTTCCATAACCCACCGAACGCTGACATGAATTACAGAATCTTTAACGTGCGTATTTGATCTTCTGCTTGCATATACGCACGAAGGGGGTTCAGGCACTAGCAGGTCTGCACATAAGTTGACCTGGGAGATCGTAAAAATCTCCACCCTTTACCCACCAGGCGCCGTCACCGTGATTCGAACCCGGGACCCTCAGATTGACAGTCCAGCGCTTTAACCACTCGGCTATTGCGCCCGTCTGTAAATAGAAACATCTTCATTGTGTCACGTTCATCATTTTGAGGCCAACGTTTTCATAATCACAGAGATTCCCAATGGTGTCGTGGAGTGTCAAGCCGGGTCGGTGAGGTGTGACCCTGGGTACCTGTACTCCCTGAACGACACCTCCTTCACCTGTGGTCAGCAGCTCGGTCAGTGTGGCCGCTCCATCTGGACTGGACAGGAGGTGGGTCTGGGGACGTGCGCCGAGGTTTTCTCATCTGCTTTGTGACGGCGTCTGCCATAGAGTCAGGTCTTCTTGCTTGTCGAGGAGGACATATCAGGCCTGAATACTCGTCAGTTCTTAAATTAACTCTCTCCATACGAACGGCGAAAGAGACGACGTTAACAGCGTTTCACCCCAATTACCACCATCAAAATATTGCAAGCGGAAGGCTCTTATACTGAAGAGGTGGAATGTTGACAAAGAATCCCACAATTCTGGCGACAGAAGCTAAAGGTTGGGTCATTCAGACACCCACTGGACATCCGAGGGGTCTGTATAGAGGAGAAGAGAGGAGTGGCCATACTGAGTGAGTTAAAAAAAAATGTTTTAAAAAAAAGCAGAAAAAGAGAAGTATAGCTAACATGTTCAATCAACTGAGGGATTTATGTTTATTTCATATTTATCATTTATTTACTTAAAAAAAAATTTCTAAAGGGCAGTGGCAGGGCTAGGTAAGAAAGAGTATTTATGTATTTTGTGTATCTCCTGACTGTGTAAAACAAAACGCCGTACCGTGCGGTGACCGTGCACCCTGTCTGTCCATGTCCACAGGCCAACGCCGTCAAGGATCAAGGGTTCCCCCTGCCCCGGGTTCCCTCCCCTGGGTGGACGGTGTCTGTCACTGGATCCCCCACTGCCTTTACCAGGTACACCCCCCTCCCACACACACAATCACACACACATACAGACACACACACACGCGCGTGCGTGCACACACACACACACACACACACAAACCACACATACACATACACACTATATACATATACCTATCTATCTATCTGGTACGTGCATGTTTTGCTCTTGGGAATGTGTATGTTGTGCTTTCAAGTACATGCATAATTACTTGCAGGTATATGCATGTTTATGTGTGGTGAGACAGAGAGGAGAGATGGTGGTGAGAGAGGTGTGTGTCAGTTTCTAGATTTGTGCTCACGATTGTTTGTACTGCCCCTGTGTAGGAAGGGATTCATTGCTGAATGGACATAAAAATGATTGTCATTGTCATTGTCCATCTATGTATGTATGTATGTATGTATCTATCTATGATTGTCAGTCGTTTTCGACTATGGCCATCAGAACAGCAGAGGAGGTAACTGCTGTCCCAACTATCTGGGCAAGCATTTGACTGTAGTGGAGAGTGTCTTGTCCAAGTTACATCCCCACTTTCTCGGTCAAGAGGGGTTTTAGGACAGTCGGCGTTGGGATGGTTCCCAAAGGCCAATAACCCCCAAGGCTGCAGCACTAAGAGCCAGTACAATTTTGCCTCCTAGTTTGAGAATCATAGTCCTTCACAAGAGACTAAGCTTAAGTGATTTCCCACTGCATTGGAGAAACCATTGATAATACAGCTCTCACTTTGCTGTTGGCCCAACTGTAAACTGTAAACTGTAAATCTATGTCAGTCTGTGATATGTGCTCACGCACACATGTCTATATGTATATATATATGCATATATATATATTTATATGTATGTATGTATATAGATAGATGTACACACACACACACACACACACACACACACACACACACACACACAAACACGAGCGCTCGCGCGTGCACACACACACACACACACACACACATATATATATTGTATTGTAATATTATTTTTTTGTCACAACAGATTTGTCTGTGTGAAATTCAGAATTTGCCAGGGACAACCCTTTCGTTGCCGTGGGTTCTTTTACGTGCGCTTAGTGCATGCTGCACACGGGACCTCAGTTTATTGTCTCATCCGAATGACTAATGTCCAGACCACCACTCAAGGTCTACTAGAGGGGGAGAATATATCGTGATTCGAACCAGTGCGCTCAGATGCAGCTCGCTTCCTAGACGGACGCGTTACCTCTAGGCCATCACTCCACTGTAAACACATATATATATATGTTCGAACATGTATTCATTTACTTATTCATAGAAAGTAGAAAACCATATCAGCAATTATGATCATCGTATTTCCTCCCACTGACCTTATTCCACCCACCTCCCCAGGACACCTCGCTCGCCCACCACCACTATCATTCTTCTTCTCCTGTACCCGGGCTCTGCTCTCCCCCAGACCCCGCCCACTTTTCCTCCTCCTCCTTCCACTCCTTCTTCTTCTTTTGCTTCTCCTCCTTCTCCTCCTTCCACTCCTCCTTCTTTTGCTTCTCCTCCTTCTCTTCCTGTTCCTCCTTCTCCTCCTCCTTTTACTCCTTCTTCTTCTTTTCCTCTTCCTCCTTCCCCTTCTTCTCCTTCCACTACTTCTTTTGCTCCTTCTCATCTTCCTATTCCTCCTTCTCCTTCCCCCTTCTTCTCCTCCTCCCAATCTTCTTCTCCTCCCCCCTCTTCTTCGTCTTCTGTTCCTCCTCCTCCATCTTCTGCTCCTACTCCTTCTTCTCCGCCTCCTTCTCCTCCTCCTTCTTCTCCTTCTCCTCCTCCTCCTCTACTTCTTCTTCTTCTATGTGAAGAGTCACTGGGGTGTCCCACAGAAGAACAGTTCACCAGATTTCTCCAGGTCTGTCGGTAACGTGTCAAAGCGTGGTTACTCTGCCACCCTCAAATAAAGATCATTTTGACCCGACAGTTTTTCCATAGACTATTGGAATAAGGAGGAAACCTTGGTGGTCAATCACATGGGCGTCCGGATGAGTGGGACCTACGGGTCTTACCAGAGTGTGTTCATCAACGAAGCCGTGCTGTCCGGTGGCTCCTGGACTTGGGGTCATCAGGAGGACTTCTTCCCCAGACCCTACCCCTTCGACACTGGCAAGGAGTTCACCGTGAAAATTGTGGCCACTGAGGACAACAGTCTGACGGTTAGTGTAATGATAATGGTGGTGGTGGTGTTGTAAGGCAAGGAGCTCACCGTGAAAATTATAGCCACTGAGGACAGCAGTCTGACGGTTAGTGTAATGATAATGGTGGTGGTGTTGTAAGGCAAGGAGTTCACCGTGAAAATTGTAGCCACTGAGGACATGGTGGTGGTGTTGTAAGGCAAGGAGTTCACCGTGAAAATTGTGGCCACTGGGGACAGCAGTCTGACGGTTAGTGTAATGATAATGGTGGTGGTGTTGTAAGGTTCGTTCATCAGATCCACACAGAACACTGGTTGGACTCTGTATTCCATTCGCCTACAGGCTACAGTACAGAAAGGTCAACACACGAAGAGAGTCAGAGTGGAAGTTGTGGGAGCGATAACTCATGCACGGAAAAGCAGGCGGAGAGCAGAGACAAAGAGGGTAGTGCCATAGCGTGGGAAAAGGGGGAAGGAGGTGGGGAGAGTGAGTAGTGTTGATTAAGAAGAGAGTGAAAATGAACATACCAGGGCATATGTGTTGTGGTGTGTGTGTGTGTGTGTGTGTGTGTGTGTGTGTGTGTGTGTGTGTAGGGTCATGATACACTTTGTGACAGGGTCAATATGCTGTATGTTATCATCCAATAATGATAATGATGATGATGATGGTGATGATGATGATGATAACAACAACAACAACAACAACAGTCTTGCTGTGTGTTCTGTGACCCAGTTCTACGCCAACGAGGTGAAGATAGCCACCCGCACCATTGCGAAGTCCATCCAAGACATCAGCTGTTTGAAAATCCCGGGCGACGTGACCCTTTCCTACGTCAGCCTCCGGTGCGCCTAGGTACACACGCCTTGATGACGTCAGCACCAGTCACTTCCGGCTGCAGACACCGATCGACGGACATGACGTCACCAAAACTGGACATCCGGACCGGAAAAGCAGCGCTTCACTAAACGGCACACAACCGTCCCAGATTGCTTGAATCCTGGACGCATGACTTGTCAAATGCAAGAATGCTGCCCAGAACATTTTTCTGTTAATTTTTTTAAAGTCTCTGTTGTTGATCTTCTGGTTCACTTACTGATCTCTGTCTCTTTGTAAGTAGATATAGCATCACAACCCTCCCCCCCCCTGACCCCCCCCCCCCACACACACACACCCACACACCCACACACATCCAGCCTTCCTCCAGCTACACACACATACACACACGCGCATGCACACTCACCCACACACACATTTTTTTCTTCTCAATCTTCTACCCTCCTCAGAAAATAAATCGGGATCTGTTTATTCGCAGAAATGTGTTGAATCTTGTGATTTTGTGTACACGGGTGAAAGCTCTTCAATTTGTCTTTGCACAATCACCAATAAAATCATTATCATCATTTAGTAGTGGTAGTAGTAGTAGAGAGAATAATATATTCAAGCCCTGGTATTTCCGTTTTCCATAAAGAAGTGGAAGAAGCATATAAAAACCAACACCACCACCACCACCAAAATGTAATGTTTAAGATGAGAAAGATCAGTTTAAAGCAAATGAACCCCCCTAGCATTAATTAGAGAATAATTTCCCTTTTTTACTATCTGCAGGAAAGACATGCACCAGAAATATAACTTCCATGCTTAGCAAAAAAAAAGTTCCTGTTTGAACAAAAAATGATAAAAATGACTGCTCTTGATCCTGTGTCAGAATATCAGATCAAAGTGCCAAGTATAGAGAATAAAAATAATATTAATATAACAGTAAATTCAGTTTGCATATAATTTTTTTTGGGGGGGCCTATCCCAGATGTGCAATATTGTTTTAAACAAGAAAGCTGGAAAGAACAGAATTTTTCCTGTTTTTATGCCAAATTTGGTGTCAACTGACAAAGTATTTGCAGAGAAAATGGCAATGTTAAAGTTTACAACGGACACACAGACACACACACAGACAACCGAACACCAGGTTAAAACACAGACTCACTTTGTTTACACAAGTGAGTCAAAAAAGACAAAAATATGTTTCAGTTTGGATGGTACTGCTGCCCTAATGGAGATAGACGTGAGGGAAAACGTAATGGTAAAAAAAAAGACGAAGTGCTTTTTGAATGCAGATAGTAAACGGCCCAACAATCGGTTTATATCACAGATTGACATAAGTTTTCATTTGGGCCAACAGCAAAGTGAGAGCTGTATTATCAATGGTTTCTCCAGTCAATGGGAAATCATTTACAGCTTAGTCTTTTGTGAAGGACTATGACTCTCAAACCAGGAGGCAAAATTGCACTGGCTCTTAGTGCTGCAGCCTTGTGGGCTAGTTGGCCTTTGGGAACCATCCCAACGCCGACTGTCCTAAAACCCTCTTGGCCGAGAGAGTGGGGATGTAACTTTGGCAAGACACTCTCAACTATAATCCAATTCTAGCCCAAATAGTCGGAACAGCAGTTGCCTTTTCTGCTGTTCTGATGGTCATAGTCGGACACGACTGAGTGTCAGATATATATATATAGTAAACGAGCTGGAAAAGAGTATAAAAGATGTACAAACAAGAGAGGCAAGGCCTTCAAGACTCACTTGTGACACACTTAAAAAAAAAAATCTAATCGTTAAAATGTGTTCTGTATTTGTTATTATAAAGCTCTGCGTAGAAAAAGAAAGAAAAAAAAGTCCTAACCAGATTCGAACCCCGCGTGTTCAGGTGAGAAGAAACTGCCTTATCCATTACACTATCGTGGCTGCTTAGCTGACGTTCTAAAATTTAACATTTGAACATACTTTTTTTTTTAAAGGGCGATACATCAATTGCAGTATTCGCAGTGAGAACGCTGTTTAAATCATATTATTCTGGTGTATCTTGGGCATTCAAAAAATCTTTAATGGCAATAAAAAAATTCTTTTTAATGGCTATCCCCGCAATCACACTGCAACATTTTGCCGTTTTCACTAGATCTAGATAGATGCACAAGTGTAGTTACACCCGCCGGGAATGTAGTATGACACGGTCGATTCAATTTCTCTTTTATGTTCATTCTAGTTTTATAGTTTTAAAGTTGATATGAAAATTTAGTATTTTGTTAAACTAATAACATGTAGAGCCAAGTACAAGTACTTCTAAACGTCGTAAGAAGTGAAAAGGACTTCATTTTGAGAAAAGTCAAGACTTTCATCGTGATCAGTTCAAGGGTATTAACTCGCATGGTTTACAGTTTTTAACTGTGAATTCCGACTGATTCTGTGGATATTTTTATGGCAGTTTGGGGCATAATCCAGTAAGTGATGAATAAATATTTAACGGTCTCCTTCTCCAACTTTCCATAACATGTTATCGTGTATTGTCCATTGAATATAGGATTGAACGGGCAGGTCAACAACTTGAAACAAAATGGCGTCGTTCGCGTTCGCAAAGAATATGAGCACGCGCTTTGAATGTGTATAAATATGTGTACGCAATTGATTTTTGCCCATGACCTTCAGGGCTCAGCCAACAGATCTGTAAAGTCCACTCGTCATATTGATTTTAGTATTTTCCGAAAAAGACCACTTGGGCGAATGAACATAGTGAAAGCACTGTACACTGAGAGTAAAACACACCAGCTTTTTATGTATTGAGTATAATTTCAAAATGTAATGTTTAAGATGAGAAAGGTCAGTTTAATGCAAATTAAGTCCCCTAGCATTAATTACAGAGTAATTTCCCTTTTTTACGATCTGCACCAAGACGTTTGCAAAATAAATAAAACTTCCATGCTTAGCAAAAGAAGTTCCTGTTTGAACAAAAAATGATAATAATGACTGCTCTTGTTGTCAGAATATCAGATCAAAGTGCCAAGTTTAGAGAATACAAAAAATATAAATATAACAGTAAATGCAGTTTGCATATAATTAGGCTTCATTTTTTATTTTTTTGTGCCCATCCCAGAGGTGCAATATTGTTTTAAACAAGATGACTAGAAAGAACTGAATTTTTCCTATTTTTGTGCCTAATTTGGTGTCAACTGACAAAGTATTTGCAGAGAAAATGTCAATGTTAAGTTTACCACGGACACACAGACGCACACACACACACACACACACACACACACACACACACACACACACACACACAACATAGACAACCAAACACCAGGTTAAAACAAAGATTGTGATTTATTTAGACATTTACATGTAAGATGCAGTTGAAAGTAAAATAAACATACTGGAGTTTGTTCAACAGAAATAAGAATAAGATAAGATTGCTTGCATGTAAAATATTTTATGACGTGTTTAGAAATACATGAATCACTAGCCGCCGTGGTGAAGTGGTTAGCGTTGCGGACTGACGGCCAGGGGATGTGGGTTCGAATCCAAGCGGAGGTGGGTTTTTCAGCCCACAGCTGACTCCTACCCAGAGTTGAGTGTGCTATAACCTGAAACGGGAAGACAGCCGAGTTTCATCCACTCCATGGATGTGTCTTTGGGTGTGTTGCTCAAATGTCCTGACCAACACTGCAAGTGTATGTATCTCTCGGGCCTGGTTGATGCCGGGATATCATTATAACAGGAGGCGTAGAGTACAGCATTGACACATAGTCCCAAACCTGAATGGACCTCCGTAGCAACATCGTCATCGTCATCCTGCTTCGTCATCTCTCTCTATATATATATATATATATATATTTAAAGTCCCGAATTTTGTGGCCTTTGATGCCCTGCTCTCATGGTGACCCCAGTTTCGATACCCCTCCACTTACGTGCTTGGGGATGAGACCTGTCAATGTCTTCGGTGTCGGCAGATTCATGGTTGGGGGGCGGGGAGGGGGGCGGAAAGGAGGCGGGGGCGAGGGGGGGGAGTGAGGGGGGATTAAGGGGGTGGACGCTCACTCAGTCTGGCACCGCAAATAAGCCATGGAGAATGAGCGGCGTGGGGAGTGATGTCACTGGAACGGTGCCGGTATTTATTTATTTATTTAATTTATTTATATTTCTTTTTATCACAGCAGATTTCTCTGTGTGAAATTCGGGCTGCTCCCCCCCCCCCCCCCCCCCCCCCCCCCCCCCCCAGGGAGAGCGCGTCGCTACCTAGAGGTAACGCGTCCGCATAAGAAGCGAGAGAATCTGAGCGCGCTGGTTCGAATCACGGTTCAGCCGCCGATATTTTCTCCTCCTCCACTAGACCTTGAGTGGTGGTCTGGACGCTAGTCATTCGGATGAGACGATAAACCGAGGTCCCGTGTGCAGCATGCACTTAGCGCACGTAAAAGAACCCACGGCAAAAAAAGGGTTGTTCCTGGCAAAATTCTGTAGAAAAATCCCCTTCGATAGGAAAAACAAATAAAACTGCACGCAGGAAAAAATACACACACACACACACACACACACACACACACACACACACACACACACACACACATACAAAGGGTGGCGCTATAGTATAGCGACGCGCTCTCCCTGGGGAGAGCATCCCGAATTTCACACAGAGAAATCTGTTGTGATAAAAACAAAAAAAAAAGAAATACAAATACAAATATGTACTGGATTTCGAAGTGATTTTTCACGCACTGACACACATACACACACACACTCCTTAGCTCTTCCCAGCAGCAGCTAGGCTTTACATGCCTCGCCCGCGCGTTGGGCCTTTGCATAAGTTGGGCATCTGGTCGTCTACGTGGCGTTGCGCGTATGGATCAGTCCGCACGCTTTGAATATTGTGACTGAAACTGTTTGGCGTGAGTGTGTGTTTGTACGTGTGGGTACGCGCACGTGTGTGTCTGTTTGGGTGTATGTGTATGTGTGTGTGTGTGTGTGTGTGTGTGTGTGTGTGTGTGTGTGTAGTGTGTGTGTATGTGTGTGTGTGTAGTCTCTGTGTATGTGTGTGTGTGCGAGTTTGTGCCGCGCATGTGTGTGTGTGTGTGTGTGTGTGTGTGTGTGTGTGTGTGTGTGTGTGCGCACGCGCGCGCGAACGTGTCTCTGTCTGTGATTTACCCCACCCCCCGCCCCTCCTTCCACCCCCCTCCCCCCACCCCTCCGGCCTTCCACCCCCCTCCCCACCCCAACCCACACACCAACACACTCTTCATTCTTGTATACTTCCTCCGACCAGTCAAGAAAGTCACGTGCAAAACTATGAAATGAAATGAAAATAAAATAAAGATTAAAAAAAAGAAAAAAAAAGAAAAGAAAAACGAAAAGCGAGTGCCTGCCCTAGTTTTGACCTGAGCGAGAGACCAGACGGCAGCAGCTCTCTCAATGCCAGCGGTCTCCTCGTGACCAAAACCCTTATCGGAAGTTCGTGTCCCTCTGTGTCCCTCCCTCTCTCTCTCTTTCTCTCTTGTCTTGTCCCTGTTGCCTGTCCTGTCCGCGTTGTGGTGGCCAGGACGCCAGACTGTTGGGCGTCGTTTTGAGCGGCTCCGGAAAAAAGGATCACCACAGAGATCCAGGATGCTCCATGTGGTCAGTGTGTGTGTGATCTGGGCCGTTATCGTGGGTAAGTGTTGTTGTTGTTGTTGTTGTTGTTGTTTGTTTAACTGTTTAATTTACTTATCGGTTAAGCAGCTTAATCATTCATTGACCGGTGTGCAGACCTGCTTGTGCCTGAACCCCCCCCCCCCCTCAACCTCCACCCCCCACCCTTTCGTGTGTATACGCAAGCAGCAGATCAA
>NC_134889.1:3638445-3653445 GCF_041734735.1 Babylonia areolata
AAGTGAAAAGACGCACAGTGCAGCATTTAAACTGGAAAACAACAACAACAACAACAACAACAACACGTGTACAATTGAGGCCGACTGACCTAAAAACGGAAAGGCAAAAAAGGGGGGATTTACGGTGGAAAAACGTACAATGAAGCATTCAAACTGGAAAACGTACAATTAACTCACTCAGTACGGCCAGTCCTCTCTTCTCCTCTACACAGACCCCTCGGATGTCCAGTGGGTGTCTGAATGACCCAACCTTTAGCTTCCGTCGTCAGAATTGTGGTATTCTTTGTCAACATTCACCTCTTCAGTATAAGAGCCTTCCGCTTGCAATATTTTGATGATGGTAATTGGGGTGAAACGCTGTTAACGTCGTCTCTTTCGCCGTTCGTATGGAGAGAGTTAAGGACTACTGACTTAAAACGGAAAGGCGTAAGACGGAGAATTTACAGTGGAAAGACGTGGAATGGAGCATTTAGACTGAACAAAACAACAACACCAACACACGTACGACTAAGAACTACTGACTTAAAAACGGAAAAGCGTAAAACGGAGAATTTACAGTAGAAAAAAAACTTGATCAAACTGGAGGACTACTGACTGTGTGGCAGCAAAACCTGTGGTGTGTCGGGACCTGTATGCTGGAGACTGCGCTGCTGATTTCGCTGGACGCTGTAACGAGGGCGTCGTGGCTGAAGTGTGCATCAAAACCTGCGGCCACTGTCCTGGTAATACCTGTAATTGTCGTTACCACATCGCTTCTTTTCTTTCTTTCTTTCCTTCAAGACCTGTGGCCACTGTCCTGGTAACACCTTTCGCTGTCGTCACCACATCGCTTCTTTCTTTCTTTTCTTTCTTTCTTTCTTTCTTTCCTTCCTTCCTTCTTTCCTTCAAGACCTGTGGCCACTGTCCTGGTAAAACCTTTCGCTGTAGTCACCACTGCGCTTCTTTCTTTCTTTTCTTTTCTTTCTTTCTTTCCTTCCTTCCTTCTTTCCTTCAAGACCTGTGGCCACTGTCCTGGTAAAACCTTTCGCTGTAGTCACCACTGCGCTTCTTTCTTTCTTTCTTTCCTTCCTTCCTTCTTTCCTTCAAGACCTGTGGCCACTGTCCTGGTAACACCTTTCGCTGTCGTCACCTCATCGCTTCTTTCTTTCTTTCTATCTTTTCTTTGCTTTCTTTTTTCTTTCTTTCCTCCCTTCTTTCTTTTCTTTCTTTCTTTCTTTCCTTCTTTCTTTCTTTCTTTCTTTTCTTTCTTTCTTTCTTTCTTTCGTTCTTTCTTTTCTTTCGTTCTTTCTTTCCTTCTTTCTTTCGTTCTTTCCTTCTTTCGTTCTTTCTTTTCTTTCTTTCTGTCTTTCTTTCTTTCTTCGTTTTGTTTACACTGAACACTGAAACTGACACTGAAACCGAAACTCCTAGCTGAACACTCATACATTCACTGAAACTGATACTGAAGCTGAAAGGTTACGCTGAAGCTGACCCCCCCGAAACTGACACTGACCACAGACACTGACACTGAACACCAAACAGTGCACACTGACCACTGACCACTGACCACTGACACCTGGGAGTGCTGTTGGCTTACAGAGGTGTGTGAGGACCACTGTCAGGGTGACTGCTGTCTTCGCTACGCTGACCGCTGTGATGACCCTATTATCCACGGTGTCTGCAGGAAGACCTGTGGCTTCTGTGCTGGTCTGTGGTCTGTCTGTCTGTCTGTCTGTCTGTCTGTCTCTCTCTCTCTCCCTCCCTCTCTCTGCCTGTGTGTGTGTGTGTGTGTGTGTGTGTGTGTGTGTGTGTGGTCTGTCTGTCTGTCTGTCTGTATGCCTCTCTCTCTCTCTCCTTCTCTCTCCTTCTCTCTCTCTCTCTCTCTCTCTCTCTCTCTCTGTGTGTGTGTGTGTGTGTGTGTGTGTGTGTGTGTGTGTGTGTGTGTGTGGTCTGTGGTCTGTGGTCTGTCTGTGTCCACCTGCTTGTCGTTATCGCTGTCTCTGTTTCTGTTTCTTCTGTCTCTGTCTGTCTGTGCAGGTGGTTGGGATTGGTTGGGAACGCGCGCGCGCGCGCGCGCGCGTGTGTGTGTGTGTGTGTGTGTGTGTTTAGGTGGGTGGATGGGGGCGGGTGTGTGTGTGTGTGTGTGTGTGTGTGTGTGTGTGTGTGTGTGTGTATTTAGGTGGGTGGATGGGGGCAGGTGTGTGTGTGTGTGTGTGTGTGTGTGTGTGTGTGTTTATGTGGGTGGATGGGGGCGGGGTGTGTGCGTGCGTGCGTGTGTGTGTGTGTGTGTGTGTGTGTGTGTGTGTGTGTGTGTGTGTGTGTGATATGGTTAGATGGATTTTTTTTTTTCTAAAAATTTTTTTTGGATGGTTGTTTCTACGGCTGGTTGTTGGATGATTGGTTAGTTGGATGATGAATGAATTGATGAACTGACTGACTGATTGACTCGTTCAAAATGATCGATCGGTCACTTTATCGGTTGTGATCGAAATCGATCGTTCAATTGACTGACCGGCTTGCCGACGTGCAGAACTGGAATGTCAGGACAAGTACCTTGGAAACTGCTCTGCGGACTTTGCTGGCCGCTGCTCCGAATACACCGTGCAGTTGTTGTGTCAGAAGACGTGCCAGACATGTGATGTGGGTAGGTACTATGAGCAGGGTTGACTTAAAGATGTGTACCTTGTGAACGGAGAGAGTTACCACTCTTTACTTTGTGTGTGTGTGTGTGTGTGTGTGTGTGTGTGTGTGTGTGTGTGTGTGTGTGTGTGTTCGGATGAGACGATAAACCGAGGTCCAGTGTGCAGCATGCACTTAGCGCTCGTAAAAGAACCCACGGCAACAAAACGGTTGTCCCTGGCAAGGTTCTGTAGAAAAATCGGCTTCGATAGGTAAAACAAAAACAAAAAAAAAATGTACATACAAGAAAAAATACAAAGAAAATGGGTGGTACTGTCAGTGTAGTGATGCGCTTTCCCTTGGGAGAGCAGCCCGAATTTCACACAGAGAAATCTGTTGTGACAAAAAGAGTAATACAATATAATACACTACACTACACTACAATACAGTATATACACGTATATATATTTTTTCTTTCTTTCTTTTTTTTGTAGGTCATCCCGTTCGTTTTGCTTAATGTCTGATCTACAATGGTGATTAAAAAAAAAAAAGATTTTTGATTCTTCATCTTCTTCTTCGTGGGCTGCAACTCCCACGTTCACTCGTATGTACACGAGTGGGCTTTTACGTGTATGACCGTTTTTACCCCGCCATGTAGGCAGCCATACTCCGTTTTCTGGGATGTGCGTGCTGGGTATGTTCTTGTTTCCATGACCCACCGAATGCTGACATGGATTGTAGGGCCTTTAACGTGCGTATTTCATCTTCTGCTTGCGTATACACACGAAGGGGGTTCAGGCACAAGCAGGTCTGCATATATGTTGACGCTGACCTGGGAGATTGGAAAAAAAAAAAAAAAAAATCTCCACCCTTTACTCACCAGGCGCCGTTACAGAGATTCGAACCCGAAACCATGAGATTGAAAGTCCAACGCTTTAATCACTCGGCTATTGCGTCCGTCTTTTTTTAGATTCAAAAATGTACCCCCAGGACCATTGCTTATGTTTCTCCTTACGTTTCATCCTGTTCTCTTGTTTCAGTTTTGGTTCACAATGGTGATTTTATTTTTAGATTTAAAAAATGCCCCCCCCCGCCCCCCCGCCAACACCCCCCCCCTCTTCCCTCCGACCCACTGCATTCTTATCTTCCTTCGTTCATTCTTTCCTGTCGTCTTTTCCTTCCTTCCTTCCTTCTTTCCTTCTTTTTCTTTCTTTCCATCATTTATTCATTCATTCATTCCTGCATTCTTACCTTCATTCGTTCATTCTTTCCTGTCGTCTTTTCCTTCCTTCCTTCCTTCTTTCATTCTTTTCCTTCCTTTCCATCATTTATTCATTCATTCATTCCTGCATTCTTACCTTCATTCGTTCATTCTTTCCTGTCGTCTTTTCCTTCCTTCCTTCCTTCTTTCCTTCTTTTTCTTTCTTTCCATCATTTAATCATTCATTCATTCCTGCATTCTTACCTTCATTCTTTCCTGTCGTCTTTTCCTTCATTCCTTCCTTCTTTCCTTCTTTTTCTTTCTTTCCATCATTTAATCATTCATTCATTCATTCATTCCTGCATTCTTACCTTCATTCGTTCATTCTTTCCTGTCGTCTTTTCCTTCCTTCCTTCCTTCTTTCCTTCTTTTTCTTTCTTTCCATCATTTAATCATTCATTCATTTCTGCATTCTTACCTTCATTCGTTCATTCTTTCCTGTCGTCTTTTCCTTCATTCCTTCCTTCTTTCCTTCTTTTTCTTTCTTTCCATCATTTATTCATTCATTCATTTCTGCATTCTTACCTTCATTCGTTCATTCTTTCCTGTCGTCTTTTCCTTCATTCCTTCCTTCTTTCCTTCTTTTTCTTTCTTTCCATCATTTATTCATTCATTCATTCCTGCATTCTTACCTTCATTCGTTCATTCTTTCCTGTCGTCTTTTCCTTCATTCCTTCCTTCTTTCCTTCTTTTTCTTTCTTTCCATCATTTATTCATTCATTCATTCCTGCATTCTTACCTTCATTCTTTCCTGTCGTCTTTTCCTTCATTCCTTCCTTCTTTCATTCTTTTTCTTGCATTCCATCATTCATTCATTCATTCATTCATTCCTGCATTCTTACCTTCATTCGTTCATTCTTTCCTGTCGTCTTTTCCTTCCTTCCTTCCTTCTTTCCTTCTTTTTCTTTCTTTCCATCATTTATTCATTTATTCCTGCATTCTTACCTTCATTCTTTCCTGTCGTCTTTTCCTTCATTCCTTCTTTCATTCTTTTTCTTTCTTTCCATCATTTAATCATTCATTCATTCCTGCATTCTTACCTTCATTCTTTCCTGTCGTCTTTTCCTTCCTTCCTTCCTTCTTTCCTTCTTTTTCTTTCTTTCCATCATTTATTCATTCATTCATTCCTGCATTCTTACCTTCATTCTTTCCTGTCGTCTTTTCCTTCATTCCTTCCTTATTTTTCTTTCTTTCCATCATTTATTTATTCATTCATTCCTGCATTCTTACCTTCATTCGTTCATTCTTTCCTGTCGTCTTTTCCTTCATTCCTTCCTTCTTTCATTCTTTTTCTTTCTTTCTATCATTTATTCATTCATTCATTCCTGCATTCTTACCTTTCTTTGTTCATTCTTTCCATTCATCCCCCCTTCCTTCTTTCCAAAATAAAATAAATAAATTAATAAATAAACAGACGAAACAAAATGAATATGCAGATAAATAGATTGGTATATGTGTTAAAATGAATAAACAAATAAACAGATGAGAAAGCAAATAAAATATGCAGATAAATAAAATCATATCTGTGTGGACAGAACGGACCACCCCTAAGCCCTGTGATGATGAGTACCTGGGCGACTGTGCCATAGACTTTGCTGGCCTGTGCCATGACCCTGCTGTGCATCAAGTGTGTCAGAAAACGTGTGGCACGTGCTATGGTAAGTGGGTCACCGCCTGTTCTTCACAGTGAACGAATGGATCTGTTTCTGGTTTTTTGACATCACTGTTATTGTTGTTTGTTTGTTTGGATGGTGTGTGTGTGTGTGTGTGTGTGTGTGTGTGTGTGTGTATGTGTGTGTGTGTGTGAGTGCGCGCGCGCGCGCGCGCGTGTGTGTGTGTGTTGTGTGTGTGTGTGTGTGTGTGTGTGTGTGTAAAAGATGAATGTGTGTAATGTTTCAATGTCTCCAGGGGGCACGCAAAAATAAACCTCTTGCCTTGCCTTGCCATTCTGGCGGCCATGATTATCTTGATTTAGAGAACTTTGCTTTCAGATTAATGGGACTATTTTCAGTATCAGTGCACGCACGCACGCATACACGCACATGTACATATAAACGTACACACGCACACTACCTCCC
The DNA here is from genome assembly GCF_041734735.1 of Babylonia areolata. Taxonomy (NCBI): domain Eukaryota; kingdom Metazoa; phylum Mollusca; class Gastropoda; order Neogastropoda; family Buccinidae; genus Babylonia; species Babylonia areolata. The sequence continues at coordinate 3,644,383 of NC_134889.1, forward strand.
TCCTTCCGTCCAGCACACACTAACACACACATATATGTCCGTGCATATACTACTCCTACAACAACAACTACCATTGTTGATGTCGCTATTGCTGTTGCTGCTACAACTACAACTACTGCAACAATGGACGAGACCTTAGGAGCGAAGGTTTTGTTAGGCGAGTATTATCTTAGAACTTGCGAAAATCACATCGATGTTGGCTGATGATCTCGGACAGTGGCTGAGTATATCGACGACTGAATAGCATAGGACCAAGAACAGAACCTTGGGGTCAACACCATATGGAACAGGAGGAGGTCTGGTTTCGAAATGACATCTGGAATTGAGTGCGGTTAGAAAGGTCAAAGATTTCAACCAACCAAGGGCTGTGCCAAAGATTCCCAAAGTATGATAACGACGGCTGAGAAAGAATGGAATGTCATGATCTGTTGTATCATACGCTGCCGACAGATCGAGCAAACACAGAACAGAGACTCATTCCTTCTCTGTACAAGACAATGTGGTGGACAAGGACTGTCTCGGTACAGTGATTCTGTCTGTATGCAGATTCGGTCACTCTAGGAGATCGCTGGATGATAAATTGACGTAACACGACTGTTAAAACTGATATATGTCCACCCCCGAAAACGGAGTATAGCTGCATACATGGCAGGGTAAAAACGGTCTTACACGTGAAAACCCACTCGTGTACGTGAGAGTTGCAGCCCACAAATGAAGAAGAAGATATATGTCTCTTGTTTGTTTTTTTTTGTGTTTTTTTTTCTTCTTCTTTATAGGTTTCTTTATCCAGACCAGGTTTTCTCGAGTAAGGGTGTAACTAAGGCGTGTATAAAATCTACAGGATAGGAGCCCGTAGAAATAGATGTCTATAAAATTTGTGACGACTGGAAGAAGACAATTTTTAACATAGTTTGAACAGATGGTCAGACAGAAGTCCCAGACGACAATGGGCCCTTTCCAAGTGTTACGAATCATGTTCTCAGAACCCGTTTACACGCAGAAAGTGTCCCAGTGAATAGCGGGGGCAGAATCAGTGCTTTCAGGTCACCTCGAATGCCTGAAAGAAATTTTTTGATCGAAGAACTTACAACATTTATCAGGAACTTCCGACGGAGAGATATTTGAAGGATGGACAGTGTCCTTAAAATTGCCGAAAATGTTCACCGGCGAATTGAAAAAAAAAGTGTCTTGGAAGATTTGCGTTTAGAAATGCGAGCACAATAATGTTCACTTTTTATCAGTGAGTTGTGTTTTTAGCTAATGCTGCTTCTGCTGCTGCTGCTGCTGATGACGATGACGATGATGATAGTAATAATTTGTTGACTTTTTTTTTTCAGAAACGACCCCTATTACCACGACCTCCACCACCCCCATCCCTACTACCACTCCCACTACCCCACTTCCTACCACTACCACCACCCCCACTACCCCCCTCCCTACAACGACTACCCCCACCACCCCCGTCCCTACCACTACCACCACCACCCTCCCTACAACGACCACCACCACCACCCCCGTCCCTACCACTACCACCACCCCCACTACCACCCTCCCTACAACGACCACCACCACCACCCCCGTCCCTACCACTACCCCCACTACCACCCTCCCTACAACGACCACCCCCACTACCACCCTCCCTACAACGACCACCCCCACCACCACCCTTCCTACAACGACCACCCCAACTACCACCCTCCCTACCACCACCACCCTCTCTACCACCACCACCACCGCCACCACCCCCCTTCCTACAACCCCCACCCCTACCACCCCCCTCCCTACAACGACCATCCCTACCACCACCACCACCCCTATCCCTACTACCACCCCCACTACCCCCCTCCCCACCACCAGTGCCTCCACCACCACCACCCCTGATACTACTACCACCACCCCACTCTCCACCACCACCGCCACCACAATCACAATCTCCACCCCCACCCCCACCCCTGATACCACTACCACCACCCCACTCTCCACCACCACCGCCACCACAATCACAATCTCCACCCCCATCCCCACCCCTGATACCACTACCACCACCCCACTATCCACCACCACTACCACCACAATCTCCACCACCACCCCCACCATCCCTACTACCACCCCCACTACCCCCCTCCCCACCACCGGTGCCCCGATCACCCCCACCCCTGATACCACTACCACCACCCCACTCTCCACCCCCACCCCCACCCCTGATACCACTACCACCACCCCACTCTCCACCACCACCACCACCGCCGCCACCTCCAGTACTACTCCCCTTCCCGTGACAACCACCGCCACCACCTCGGCATCCACCACCACCCACAACAACCACCATCACAACACCAGAACCCACCACCCTCACCACACCAAGCCCGTCACCACCACCGTCACCACCACCACCGACACCGCTGCCACGTCCAGCAGTGACTCGCAGTCTGCCTCCACCCCCACCACCCCCACCACCACCCCCACCCCCACCACTCCTGCCCCATCCACCACCCCTCCAACCACCCCCACCCCCTCCACCACCACTACCGCTCCGACCACTACAGAGAGCACTACCCCACTGCCAACTACCACCCCCACCACCAGTGTGCCTACAACAACGACGATGACCACCACCACCACAACGACTGCAGAGCCGACCACGACAGGTAAGTGTCGTGAAATTGTACACGGCTTTCGTGCGGATAGTCACTCGCCGGAAGTCCCGAAAAAAACAGTAGTACGGACATGGCAGACATCTTGTAGAGATGATAACAGAATAAATGCAGTGATTAGAGCACAAGAATAGGCTCAATTGTTATTTCTAGTGTGAGAGATGACAACACAGTAATCCTGCAGTTTAGAATACTACACTCAGGGGCCGTTAAAATGAAAAAAAATAGAGGTTGTTTTAGACTGACCTTGATGCGCTGATTCGAATGCAACCCTCAGCTAAGCTCTACGGCCACTCCTTGTCAATGAAACAGAGACATAATAAATAGTAAACTCAGTCGGTCACTTCCCGAGCAACTATCGGCGAGCCATTTTGATTGCTGGTGACGTGGTGTTTACGTCATCAACTTCTGTGTGACCGACTGAGTTTACTATTTATTATGTCTCTGTTTCATTGACAAGGAGTGGCCGTAGAGCTTAGCTGAGGGTTGCATTCGACTCAGCGCATCAAGGTCAGTCTAAAACAACCTCTATTTTTTCATTTGAACGGCCCCCTGAGTTTAGTATTCTAAACTGCAGGATTACCCACAGTAAGCTTCAGTCCGACTTTATAAATCTCGTCGGTGGACTCTCTCAGACTTAGGTCGCACTGGGAAGAGCTGTTATGAATTAAGTTTAATTTTCAGGCTGCTGTGTGATTCATTTCGGACTAAACAATGTCCTACATATCAAGTTCAGTCGTTTTTTGTGATGTTACAACTAGTTCAGCATTATCATTTCTGACTGTTAGTTAATGAAACCTTGCTTACATAATAGTATGTCTGATACAGTCACTGGAAATTCCATTGTTATCACTTCCATCATCTGCTTCGCTTCTTGGATAGACTTCTCCGTTTATGAATCTCACTGAGTAATTTTTCACTCACCTGTGTAAACAGAGTGAGTCTATGTCACGACGTTCGGGTGTGTGTGTGTGTGTGTGTGTGTGTGTGGTAAACTTTAACATTGCCATTTTCTCTGGAAATACTTTGTCTACCAATACCAAATTTGGCTTAAACGTAGTAGGAAAAAATCTTCACAGTCATACCAACACTAGTCTGTACGTCTCCCGGATTCAGCCGTATTTCCGGCCGGATCATTAACGGTTTATCTCGTTGATGCTCAATCCGGATCCAAAAACACTATGTTACCTCTTCCCAGTTGCCGGAACGTGGGCGATATCTGGTAAGAAGACGCTATGACCTCGTTTTTATTGTTCGCAATTAAAAGAAAAGAAATACAAATTCTAGACAGTGACACTAACTACGCTATTGACGTATCTACTGCATGTGAATATTCGAAAGCGGACATTGAATTAGCTAGAATGAAGAGAAAAGAAAAACTGAATCAACCGTTTCACTGAGCTGAGGTCAGTCTTGTTCAGACTGGTCTGTGCAGATCTTGACAAAATATGTGTGCCTGAAGCGATGTCAACGTTTCCTTTAATGCTGAATTAAAAGAATTTCTTGAAGAATCATCGATGTGTTTAATGGATATGCATGTTTTAAAATGGACACTGAATTAACTAGAACGAACATAAAAAAACAACTGAATGGACCGTGTTGTAGTTTCTCAGTAAGTGTAACTACTGTCGCCTGTCGAACATGGATCTCTGCAGATCTAGAGAAAACGGCCACATCTTGCAGTGCGTTTGAAGTAATGGGAACGTCTCCTTTGCATTGGACTTGAAAGAAATTCTTCAATGCCCGAGATTTTTTTTTTTTTTTTTTTTTTTTTAATCACCAAACTGACGTGATTCAAATGGCGTCATCACTCCGTTGTCGATTTAGCACGCTAAAAGAACATGCTTAAATGACAATTTTTGACGTCATATGACAATTTTTGACGTCATTTGTAGACAGGTGTCAGTGTTGTGTAAACAGCGGCAGTACTTTTAGTAGTAGTAGAAGTAGTCGTCGTAGTAGTAGCAGTAGCAATAGCAGTAGCAGTGGCAATAGTATCTAGGCTGTAAGGATATGTACATTCTTTATTATTACTACTATATTACTATTATTATTGTTATTGTTGTTGTTGTTATTGTTGTTATCATTATTATCATTCTTCTTCCTCTTGTTGCTATGATTATGATTATGATTATTATCATCATCATCATCATTATCATCATCATCATCATCATTATTATTATTATTATTGTTATCATCATCACATTTAATTTTCTTATTCTTATCATTATTATTATTCTTATCCTCCTCCTCATTATTATTATTATTGTTGTTGTTGTTGTTTTGTTGTTGTTGTCGTCGTCGTCATCATCGTTATGATGATGATGATATTCATGATCATCATCATCATTATCATCATCATCATCATCATTATTGCTCTGGCTATTATTACTAGTGTTCTTGCTATTATCATTCTCATTCTCATTATCGTTCTCATCATCCAGAATCAGGCTGTCAGGACCTGTACCTGGGTGACTGTGAGAAAGACCTGGCCGGTGGCTGTGACAGTCCCTTCGTGCAAACCGTCTGCCAGAAGACCTGCAACCTCTGCGACATCCATTCGGCCCCCATCGTGGGCTAGCCAACCCCCCCCCCCTCCCCCCCAGCCCCCCCCCCCCCCCCCCACTACCACCACCCACCAGCCCCACCCTTCCTTACCTGACCTCATCAGCCAACAATTTTTTTTTTTTTTTTATCAAAGAAAACTTCTTTCTCCTAACGTCCCCCCCCACTTTATCCTCCGCCTCTCCCTGCTGTTATGCAGACCTAACTGATGTGTTTGATATGTGTTTGGGTAGGCCAAGACATACTACATGTGTATGATCTCATGATTATGTCCCTGCAGTTTCGACTTTTTACCGGAATTAACAAACACCGGTGGCTCCACCTATTCTTCTCTCCAACGGTCCACACAATGACAAGCACGTGGCGTTCGTGTGTATCTGTTTTTCCCCAGTCATGTCGTTTTCCCAACTGTCAATAACTGCACTCACCCTCCCCCCCTCCCACCCACTCCCACCCCTCCCGTTCTTTCAGTCCTCACGCCCCTTTCTCACACACACACACACCACCCTGTTAACCTCCTGTGTTCCTCAGTCACAGCTGTGGTGTGCAGCTCACACGGGAAGTCACTCTTTGACACTGGTGAAACCAGGACACTGGCAGGGGGAAAACGTTGATGGTGTCAGCAACAACAGTTTATGGTGATTGGTGCAGCAGCAGCAGTAGTCGTAATAGTAGTTTTAATAGCAGTGTTGGTTGTGGCAGCAGCAGCAGCAGCAGCAACAGTAGTAGTAGTAGTAGTTTTAGTAGTAGTAGTAGTAGTGCTAATGATTTATCCCAGCGGCAACAGAACCGCTGGTACTGATACCAGACCACAGACATATAGTTCCTTGCTCCATTTCAAAGAACAAAAGCTGAACTTACTTGAAAACATTTCGTAACGTCTGCCACACGAAGCATATCCAAGTAAGTCCATCGTTTGATTCTTACTTAGGAGGAAATTTCTTCTATGTCTGTTCAGAAACAAAAAACTTTCACCAACGAATTCCTTGCTCCACTATCCCGATATACCACCACTCCCATCCCCAGCCCTCCAAATCTCGTCACTTCTATCCCCAAAACGTTCGATTTTCAGCCAGGAGATCTCTTCTATGTATATCCTGAATCAGAAAACCTACAGCAACAAATTCCCTGCTCCACCGCCGCCCCCCCCCCCCCCCAGCCCCCCTTACATCCACGATACTATCCCCCAACCCCAAGCCCCCCAAATCTCGTCACTTCTATCCCCAAAACGTTCGATTTTCAGCCAGGAGATCTCTTCTATGTATATCCTGAATCAGAAAACCTACACCAACAAACTCCTTGCTCCCCCCCCCCCCCCCCCCGCCCCCCACCCCCACCCCCGCCCCCTCTTACATCCACAATACTATCCCCCAACCCCAAGCCCCCCAAATCTCATCACTTCTATCCCCAAAAACGTTTGATTATGAGTCAAGAGATATCTTCTATGTGTATCCTGAATCACAAAACCTACACCAACAAATTCCTTGCTCCCCCCCCCCCCTCACACACACACACACCTCCCCTACATCCACAACACTATCCCCCAACCCCAAGCCCCCCAAATCTCGTCACTTCTATCCTCAAAAACGTTTGATTCTGAGTCAAGAGATCTCTTCTATGTATATCCTGAATAAGAAAACCTACACCAACAAATTCCGACGAAGGTGCCTATGTCTCGACTGTCTAAGAACTGCAGGACTTGCTGGTTTCGTAGTGCCAGGGGAAGAGAAGACTACATGGATTGATTAATAAACGTGTACAAACAGGATGTCAGTCTGGTCTCAGTTTCTTTCATCGATGCTGTTTTAGTCCTGTTTGCATGCAGGCTTGGTGAACGTGTTATCGTTTTCGTATTTTGATTGTTGTTGTTGTTGTTGAATAACGTGACTGTTGCTGTTGCTACTGCTATTATTGTTGGTTGTTGTTGCTGTTGTTGTTGTTGACTATACTGTCTTGTTGTTGTTGTTTCTGGGTTTTTTTTTTCTGTGCTATTTCAATAATTTCTGTCTCTTTTTTTTTTTTTTTTTTGATTTCCCGAACACCATCTGGAAGAACCAAGTTCCAAACAGCACCGTCCTGAGAAGATCAATGAGTACATTGTAAATGAAACACACACACACACACACACACACACACACACACACACACACACACACACACATACCGTCATACACACACACACACACACACACACTCTCACACACACACACGCAGAACGTCGACCCCACAAACAGAGAACATGCATTTGCGCGGCTGCACGTGCACGTACCTCCCAAAGTTTACACTGATTTTCACACATACACAACTCCTCCCCCAGCACGCCCTCCCCCACACACATTATACACACAAACACACGCACATACACATACATACACATACACATACATACACACAAACACACGTACATACACATACACGCGCGCGCGCGCGCACACACACACACACACACCCCGTCATACACACACAAACACACACACACACACACACACACAGACACACACACACACACACACACACACACACACACACACTCACACACACACACACCGTCATACACACACAAACACACACACACACACACACACACCGTCATACACACACAAACACACACACACAGACACACACACACAGACACACACACACACACACACACACCGTCATACACACACACAGACACACACAGACACACACACACGCAGAACGTCGACCCCCCCACAAACAGAGAACATGCAAATCCCGGCTGCACGTGCACATATCTCCCAAAGTTTACACTGATTTACACACACACACAACTCCTTCCCCCCCGCACGCCCCACACACCCCCCACACACGTACACATAGGGAGACGACGTGAAGCGAAATGCTGTTTCATTTCACGAGAGAGATAGTGGCGGTGGAAGACAGAGCAGGAATGAGAACAAGACAGACAGTTTACTGAAGGGAATCATCTGCCCAATTCACAGGCAACAGTAGGGCAAGGACGAAAACCAAAGATAACAGAACAACATTTATTCACATCACATGCCATGGGTATTCCTTTTTATCACGACAGATTTCTCTGTTTGAAATTCGGGCTGCTCTCCACAGGGAGAGCGCGTCGCTATACTACAGCGCCACCCCCATTTTTTTGTATTTTTTTCCTGCGTGCAGTTTTATTTGTTTTTCCTATCGAAGAGGATTTTTCTTCAGAATTTTGCCAGGAACAACCCTTTTGTTGCCGTGGGTTCTTTTACGTGCGCTTAGTGCATGCTGCACACGGGACCTCGGTTTATCGTCTCATCCGAATGACTAGCGCCCAGACCACCACTCAAGGTCTAGTGGAGGGGGAGAAAATATCGGCGGCTGAGCCGTGATTCGAACCAGCGCGCTCAGATTCTCTCGCTTCCTATGCGGACGCGTTACCTCTAGGCCATCGCTCCACATTACAGCCTGCAGCATTTTGTAAGACCCTCGAGGAATGCGACCTTCGGACATTCTGGAGATTCAGCCAGATACATAATGTGGCAACCATAAACGTTTATGAACAGGTGGAATCTCCCACGTTCTCCATAAACTGAACGCCTTTGGTGTTCGGACGCTCACATTCAATGATCCTTTAATTACAAATGAAATGTACCCAGAGAGAGACAGAGACAGACAATGACACAGTGGAAGGACGAAATTAGAGACAGATCCCCCCCCCCTCACACCCCCCCCCCCCCCCTCCCAAAAAAAAAGGTATAGAAAGGAGTTCCTTCTACTACCAAGATCTTAAGATACTGATACACCAACCAAAAAAAAATAGTGGCAAATTATGTCATCCTGGTCTATCAGATAAATCACGTTACATCGGACCATCTCTGAC
>NC_134889.1:3658445-3660819 GCF_041734735.1 Babylonia areolata
TGAGACATGATTTACTGTTGTTGTTTTTGTTGAAACATGATTTTTTGTTGTTGTGGTTGTTGTTGTTGTTGAGACATGATTTTTTGTTGTTGTGGTCGCTGTTGTTGTTGAAACATGATTTTTTGTTGTTGTTGTGGTCGCTGTTGTTGTTGAGACGTGATTTTTTTGGTTCACTTGAGACAGGATATTTTTTTTTTCGTTCAGGAGACAGAATATTTTTCTTGCTCTTCTTCTTTGTTGGTGGGTTTCGACTTCCACGTTCACACGAGTGGGATTTTTACGTGTGGCCGTTTTCATCCCCACACCCCACCCCTCCCCCTCCCTCCACCCCTGGCCATGTAGGTAGTAGTCATATATCGTTTCGGTATTAAGACGGAAGTGTTTGTTTGTTGTTGGCGTTGGCGACATAGGTTCTGCAGGACTGCGTCGCGCTCCAGCAGGGCAACGACCCCAGCTGTGACCCCAACAAGCACGACATCGTCTGCCACTGGTGCTGCCACGGAGAGCAGTGTATGCTGGACCTGGCCCAGGGGATCCAGCCCGACCACACACCGCTGCCCTCCACCACCACACTCCCCACCACCACCACCACCACCCAGCCCACCACCACCACCACTCCTGCCCCCACAGCAACGACGACGACTTCTGGGGGAGCTGAGACCGTGACCATTCCGACTGATGTTGTTCCAACCACCACAGCCACCGGCGCCGTTGGTGAGTGAAGGTTTATTATTTTAAATTGTGAATTCCGACTGATTTTCTTGATATTTTTTTTATGGCAGTTTGGGGCATAATCCAGTAAGTGATAAGGCGTTCACAAATCTTTCTCTGAATAAATATTTAACGGTCTCCTTCTCCAACTTTCCATCACATGTTATCGTGTATTGTCCATTGAATATAGCATTGAACGGGCAGGTCAATAACTTGAAACAAAATGGCGTCGTTCGCGTTCGCGAGGAATATGAGCACGCGCTTTGAATATGTATAAATATGTGTACGCAATTGATCTTTGCCCATGACCTTCAGGGCTCAGCCAACAGATCTGTAAAGTCCACTCGTCATATTGATTTTAGTATTTTCCGAAAAAGACCACTTGGGCGAATGAACACAGTGAAAGCCCTGTAAACTGAGAGTAAAACACACAAGCTTTTTATGTATTAAGTATATTTTCAAAATGTAATGTTTAAGACGAGAAAGATCAGTTTAAAGCAAATTAAGCCCCCTAGCATTAATTACAGATTAATTTCCCTTTTTTACTATCTGCACCAAAGACATGGACCAGAAACATAACTTCCATGCTTAGCAAAAGAAGTTCCTGTTTGAACAAAAAATGATAAAAATGACTGCTCTTGATGCTGTGTCAGAATATCAGATCAAAGTGCCAAGTTTAGAGAATGAAAATATATATATATATATATAACAGTAAATTCAGTTTGCTTATAATTTGGCTTCTTTTTTGTGGCCATCCCAGAGGTGCAATAATGTTTTAAACAAGATGACTGGAAAGAACTGAATTTTTCCTATATTTATGCCAAATTTGGTGTCAACTGACAAAGTATTTGCAGAGAAAATGGTAGTGTTAAAGATTACCACGGACACACAAACACACACACACACACACACACACACACACACAACCGAACACCGGGTTAAAACATAGACTTACTTTGTTTATACAAGCGAGTCAATAATAATAATAATGATAATAACCGGACATTTATCAGCGCCTTCCTCATTGCACAAAGCGCTTTACAATCCACACACACGCATTCGAAACACACTCAGTCCTCAGCTCACAATCATGCGCAATAAACACATATTATACGCGCATACAAACTCGTACGTACAATGCAAACATACATACATACATACATGCATATATACATCCATCCATGATGGCCTAGAGGTAACGCGTCCGCCTAGGAAGCGAGAGAGAATCTGAGCGCGCTGGTTCGAATCACGGCTCAGCCGCCGATATTTTCTCCCCCTCCACTAGACCTTGAGTGGTGGTCTGGACGCTAGTCATTCGGATGAGACGATAAACCGAGGTCCCGTGTGCAGCATGCACTTAGCGCACGTAAAAGAACCCACGGCAACAAAAGGGTTGTTCCTGGCAAAATTCTGTAGAAAAATCCACTTCGATAGGAAAAACAATGAAAACTGCACGCAGGAAAAAAATACAAAAAAATGGGTGGTGCTGTAGTGTAGCGACGCGCTCTCCCTGGGGAGAGCAGTCCGAATTTCACACAGAGAAATCTGTTGTGATAAAAAGAAATACAAATACAAATCCATCCATACAATCCACGCACACACAATACAGCATTACAAATATACCTACACAATCATGTTTTACATTAATTTGCTTATTTACATA
>NC_134889.1:3660919-3675919 GCF_041734735.1 Babylonia areolata
TTTCTTTCTTTCTTCGTTTTGTTTACACTGAACACTGAAACTGACACTGAAACCGAAACTCCTAGCTGAACACTCATACATTCACTGAAACTGATACTGAAGCTGAAAGGTTACGCTGAAGCTGACCCCCCCGAAACTGACACTGACCACAGACACTGACACTGAACACCAAACAGTGCACACTGACCACTGACCACTGACCACTGACACCTGGGAGTGCTGTTGGCTTACAGAGGTGTGTGAGGACCACTGTCAGGGTGACTGCTGTCTTCGCTACGCTGACCGCTGTGATGACCCTATTATCCACGGTGTCTGCAGGAAGACCTGTGGCTTCTGTGCTGGTCTGTGGTCTGTCTGTCTGTCTGTCTGTCTGTCTGTCTCTCTCTCTCTCCCTCCCTGTGTGTGTGTGTGTGTGTGTGTGTGTGTGTGTGTGTGGTCTGTCTGTCTGTCTGTCTGTATGCCTCTCTCTCTCTCTCCTTCTCTCTCCTTCTCTCTCTCTCTCTCTCTCTCTCTCTCTCTCTGTGTGTGTGTGTGTGTGTGTGTGTGTGTGTGTGTGTGTGTGTGTGTGGTCTGTGGTCTGTGGTCTGTCTGTGTCCACCTGCTTGTCGTTATCGCTGTCTCTGTTTCTGTTTCTTCTGTCTCTGTCTGTCTGTGCAGGTGGTTGGGATTGGTTGGGAACGCGCGCGCGTGTGTGTGTGTGTGTGTGTGTGTGTGTGTGTGTGTGTTTAGGTGGGTGGATGGGGGCGGGTGTGTGTGTGTGTGTGTGTGTGTGTGTGTGTGTGTGTGTGTGTGTGTTTAGGTGGGTGGATGGGGGCAGGTGTGTGTGTGTGTGTGTGTGTGTGTGTGTGTGTGTTTATGTGGGTGGATGGGGGCGGGGGTGTGTGCGTGCGTGCGTGTGTGTGTGTGTGTGTGTGTGTGTGTGTGTGTGTGTGTGTGTGTGTGTGATATGGTTAGATGGATTTTTTTTTTTCTAAAAATTTTTTTTGGATGGTTGTTTCTACGGCTGGTTGTTGGATGATTGGTTAGTTGGATGATGAATGAATTGATGAACTGACTGACTGATTGACTCGTTCAAAATGATCGATCGGTCACTTTATCGGTTGTGATCGAAATCGATCGTTCAATTGACTGACCGGCTTGCCGACGTGCAGAACTGGAATGTCAGGACAAGTACCTTGGAAACTGCTCTGCGGACTTTGCTGGCCGCTGCTCCGAATACACCGTGCAGTTGTTGTGTCAGAAGACGTGCCAGACATGTGATGTGGGTAGGTACTATGAGCAGGGTTGACTTAAAGATGTGTACCTTGTGAACGGAGAGAGTTACCACTCTTTACTTTGTGTGTGTGTGTGTGTGTGTGTGTGTGTGTGTGTGTGTGTGTGTGTGTGTGTGTGTTCGGATGAGACGATAAACCGAGGTCCAGTGTGCAGCATGCACTTAGCGCTCGTAAAAGAACCCACGGCAACAAAACGGTTGTCCCTGGCAAGGTTCTGTAGAAAAATCGGCTTCGATAGGTAAAACAAAAAAAAAAAAAAAATGTACATACAAGAAAAAATACAAAGAAAATGGGTGGTACTGTCAGTGTAGTGATGCGCTTTCCCTTGGGAGAGCAGCCCGAATTTCACACAGAGAAATCTGTTGTGACAAAAAGAGTAATACAATATAATACACTACACTACACTACAATACAGTATATACACGTATATATATTTTTTCTTTCTTTCTTTTTTTTGTAGGTCATCCCGTTCGTTTTGCTTAATGTCTGATCTACAATGGTGATTAAAAAAAAAAAAGATTTTTGATTCTTCATCTTCTTCTTCGTGGGCTGCAACTCCCACGTTCACTCGTATGTACACGAGTGGGCTTTTACGTGTATGACCGTTTTTACCCCGCCATGTAGGCAGCCATACTCCGTTTTCTGGGATGTGCGTGCTGGGTATGTTCTTGTTTCCATGACCCACCGAATGCTGACATGGATTGTAGGGCCTTTAACGTGCGTATTTCATCTTCTGCTTGCGTATACACACGAAGGGGGTTCAGGCACAAGCAGGTCTGCATATATGTTGACGCTGACCTGGGAGATTGGAAAAAAAAAAAAAAAAAAATCTCCACCCTTTACTCACCAGGCGCCGTTACAGAGATTCGAACCCGAAACCATGAGATTGAAAGTCCAACGCTTTAATCACTCGGCTATTGCGTCCGTCTTTTTTTAGATTCAAAAATGTACCCCCAGGACCATTGCTTATGTTTCTCCTTACGTTTCATCCTGTTCTCTTGTTTCAGTTTTGGTTCACAATGGTGATTTTATTTTTAGATTTAAAAAATGCCCCCCCCCGCCCCCCCCCCAACCCCCCCCCCCTCTTCCCTCCGACCCACTGCATTCTTATCTTCCTTCGTTCATTCTTTCCTGTCGTCTTTTCCTTCCTTCCTTCCTTCTTTCCTTCTTTTTCTTTCTTTCCATCATTTAATCATTCATTCGTTCCTGCATTCTTACCTTCATTCGTTCATTCTTTCCTGTCGTCTTTTCCTTCCTTCCTTCCTTCTTTCATTCTTTTCCTTCCTTTCCATCATTTATTCATTCATTCATTCCTGCATTCTTACCTTCATTCGTTCATTCTTTCCTGTCGTCTTTTCCTTCCTTCCTTCCTTCTTTCCTTCTTTTTCTTTCTTTCCATCATTTAATCATTCATTCATTCCTGCATTCTTACCTTCATTCTTTCCTGTCGTCTTTTCCTTCATTCCTTCCTTCTTTCCTTCTTTTTCTTTCTTTCCATCATTTAATCATTCATTCATTCATTCATTCCTGCATTCTTACCTTCATTCGTTCATTCTTTCCTGTCGTCTTTTCCTTCCTTCCTTCCTTCTTTCCTTCTTTTTCTTTCTTTCCATCATTTAATCATTCATTCATTTCTGCATTCTTACCTTCATTCGTTCATTCTTTCCTGTCGTCTTTTCCTTCATTCCTTCCTTCTTTCCTTCTTTTTCTTTCTTTCCATCATTTATTCATTCATTCATTTCTGCATTCTTACCTTCATTCGTTCATTCTTTCCTGTCGTCTTTTCCTTCATTCCTTCCTTCTTTCCTTCTTTTTCTTTCTTTCCATCATTTATTCATTCATTCATTCCTGCATTCTTACCTTCATTCGTTCATTCTTTCCTGTCGTCTTTTCCTTCATTCCTTCCTTCTTTCCTTCTTTTTCTTTCTTTCCATCATTTATTCATTCATTCATTCCTGCATTCTTACCTTCATTCTTTCCTGTCGTCTTTTCCTTCATTCCTTCCTTCTTTCATTCTTTTTCTTGCATTCCATCATTCATTCATTCATTCATTCATTCCTGCATTCTTACCTTCATTCGTTCATTCTTTCCTGTCGTCTTTTCCTTCCTTCCTTCTTTCCTTCTTTTTCTTTCTTTCCATCATTTATTCATTCATTCCTGCATTCTTACCTTCATTCTTTCCTGTCGTCTTTTCCTTCATTCCTTCTTTCATTCTTTTTCTTTCTTTCCATCATTTAATCATTCATTCATTCCTGCATTCTTACCTTCATTCTTTCCTGTCGTCTTTTCCTTCCTTCCTTCCTTCTTTCCTTCTTTTTCTTTCTTTCCATCATTTATTCATTCATTCATTCCTGCATTCTTACCTTCATTCTTTCCTGTCGTCTTTTCCTTCATTCCTTCCTTATTTTTCTTTCTTTCCATCATTTATTTATTCATTCATTCCTGCATTCTTACCTTCATTCGTTCATTCTTTCCTGTCGTCTTTTCCTTCATTCCTTCCTTCTTTCATTCTTTTTCTTTCTTTCTATCATTTATTCATTCATTCATTCCTGCATTCTTACCTTTCTTTGTTCATTCTTTCCATTCATCCCCCCTTCCTTCTTTCCAAAATAAAATAAATAAATTAATAAATAAACAGACGAAACAAAATGAATATGCAGATAAATAGATTGGTATATGTGTTAAAATGAATAAACAAATAAACAGATGAGAAAGCAAATAAAATATGCAGATAAATAAAATCATATCTGTGTGGACAGAACGGACCACCCCTAAGCCCTGTGATGATGAGTACCTGGGCGACTGTGCCATAGACTTTGCTGGCCTGTGCCATGACCCTGCTGTGCATCAAGTGTGTCAGAAAACGTGTGGCACGTGCTATGGTAAGTGGGTCACCGCCTGTTCTTCACAGTGAACGAATGGATCTGTTTCTGGTTTTTTGACATCACTGTTATTGTTGTTTGTTTGTTTGGATGGTGTGTGTGTGTGTGTGTGTGTGTGTGTGTGTATGTGTGTGTGTGTGTGAGTGCGCGCGCGCGCGCGCGCGTGTGTGTGTGTTGTGTGTGTGTGTGTGTGTGTGTGTGTGTGTGTGTAAAAGATGAATGTGTGTAATGTTTCAATGTCTCCAGGGGGCACGCAAAAATAAACCTCTTGCCTTGCCTTGCCATTCTGGCGGCCATGATTATCTTGATTTAGAGAACTTTGCTTTCAGATTAATGGGACTATTTTCAGTATCAGTGCACGCACGCACGCATACACGCACATGTACATATAAACGTACACACGCACACTACCTCCCTCCTTCCGTCCAGCACACACTAACACACACATATATGTCCGTGCATATACTACTCCTACAACAACAACTACCATTGTTGATGTCGCTATTGCTGTTGCTGCTACAACTACAACTACTGCAACAATGGACGAGACCTTAGGAGCGAAGGTTTTGTTAGGCGAGTATTATCTTAGAACTTGCGAAAATCACATCGATGTTGGCTGATGATCTCGGACAGTGGCTGAGTATATCGACGACTGAATAGCATAGGACCAAGAACAGAACCTTGGGGTCAACACCATATGGAACAGGAGGAGGTCTGGTTTCGAAATGACATCTGGAATTGAGTGCGGTTAGAAAGGTCAAAGATTTCAACCAACCAAGGGCTGTGCCAAAGATTCCCAAAGTATGATAACGACGGCTGAGAAAGAATGGAATGTCATGATCTGTTGTATCATACGCTGCCGACAGATCGAGCAAACACAGAACAGAGACTCATTCCTTCTCTGTACAAGACAATGTGGTGGACAAGGACTGTCTCGGTACAGTGATTCTGTCTGTATGCAGATTCGGTCACTCTAGGAGATCGCTGGATGATAAATTGACGTAACACGACTGTTAAAACTGATATATGTCCACCCCCGAAAACGGAGTATAGCTGCATACATGGCAGGGTAAAAACGGTCTTACACGTGAAAACCCACTCGTGTACGTGAGAGTTGCAGCCCACAAATGAAGAAGAAGATATATGTCTCTTGTTTGTTTTTTTGTTTTTTTTTCTTCTTCTTTATAGGTTTCTTTATCCAGACCAGGTTTTCTCGAGTAAGGGTGTAACTAAGGCGTGTATAAAATCTACAGGATAGGAGCCCGTAGAAATAGATGTCTATAAAATTTGTGACGACTGGAAGAAGACAATTTTTAACATAGTTTGAACAGATGGTCAGACAGAAGTCCCAGACGACAATGGGCCCTTTCCAAGTGTTACGAATCATGTTCTCAGAACCCGTTTACACGCAGAAAGTGTCCCAGTGAATAGCGGGGGCAGAATCAGTGCTTTCAGGTCACCTCGAATGCCTGAAAGAAATTTTTTGATCGAAGAACTTACAACATTTATCAGGAACTTCCGACGGAGAGATATTTGAAGGATGGACAGTGTCCTTAAAATTGCCGAAAATGTTCACCGGCGAATTGAAAAAAAAAGTGTCTTGGAAGATTTGCGTTTAGAAATGCGAGCACAATAATGTTCACTTTTTATCAGTGAGTTGTGTTTTTAGCTAATGCTGCTTCTGCTGCTGCTGCTGCTGATGACGATGACGATGATGATAGTAATAATTTGTTGACTTTTTTTTTTCAGAAACGACCCCTATTACCACGACCTCCACCACCCCCATCCCTACTACCACTCCCACTACCCCACTTCCTACCACTACCACCACCCCCACTACCCCCCTCCCTACAACGACTACCCCCACCACCCCCGTCCCTACCACTACCACCACCACCCTCCCTACAACGACCACCACCACCACCCCCGTCCCTACCACTACCACCACCCCCACTACCACCCTCCCTACAACGACCACCACCACCACCCCCGTCCCTACCACTACCCCCACTACCACCCTCCCTACAACGACCACCCCCACTACCACCCTCCCTACAACGACCACCCCCACCACCACCCTTCCTACAACGACCACCCCAACTACCACCCTCCCTACCACCACCACCCTCTCTACCACCACCACCACCGCCACCACCCCCCTTCCTACAACCCCCACCCCTACCACCCCCCTCTCTACCACCACCACCACCACCACCACCAACCCCCTTCCTACAACGACCACCCCCACTACCCTCCTCCCTACCACCACCACCCCTATCCCTACTACCACCCCCACTACCCCTCTCCCCACCACCAGTGCCTCCACCACCCCCACCCCTGATACCACTACCACCACCCCACTCTCCACCACCACACCCACCCCTGATACCACTACTACCACCCCACTCTCCACCACCACCACCACCACAATCACAATCTCCACCCCCACCCCTGATACCACTACTACCACCCCCCTATCCACCACCACCACCACTACCACCACAATCTCCACCACCACCCCCACCATCCCTACTACCACCCCCACTACCCCCCTCCCCACCACCAGTGCCCCGACCACCCCCACCCCTGATACCACTACCACCACCCCACTCTCCACCACCACCACCACCACCACCACCGCCGCCGCCACCTCCAGTACTACTCCCCTTCCCGTGACAACCACCCCCACCACCCCGGCATCCACCACCACCCACAACAACCACCATCACAACACCAGAACCCACCACCCTCACCACACCAAGCCCGTCACCACCACCGTCACCACCACCACCGACACCGCTGCCACGTCCAGCAGTGACTCGCAGTCTGCCTCCACCCCCACCACCCCCACCACCACCCCCACCCCCACCACTCCTGCCCCATCCACCACCCCTCCAACCACCCCCACCCCCTCCACCACCACTACCGCTCCGACCACTACAGAGAGCACTACCCCACTGCCAACTACCACCCCCACCACCAGTGTGCCTACAACAACGACGATGACCACCACCACCACAACGACTGCAGAGCCGACCACGACAGGTAAGTGTCGTGAAATTGTACACGGCTTTCGTGCGGATAGTCACTCGCCGGAAGTCCCGAAAAAAACAGTAGTACGGACATGGCAGACATCTTGTAGAGATGATAACAGAATAAATGCAGTGATTAGAGCACAAGAATAGGCTCAATTGTTATTTCTAGTGTGAGAGATGACAACACAGTAATCCTGCAGTTTAGAATACTACACTCAGGGGCCGTTAAAATGAAAAAAAATAGAGGTTGTTTTAGACTGACCTTGATGCGCTGATTCGAATGCAACCCTCAGCTAAGCTCTACGGCCACTCCTTGTCAATGAAACAGAGACATAATAAATAGTAAACTCAGTCGGTCACTTCCCGAGCAACTATCGGCGAGCCATTTTGATTGCTGGTGACGTGGTGTTTACGTCATCAACTTCTGTGTGACCGACTGAGTTTACTATTTATTATGTCTCTGTTTCATTGACAAGGAGTGGCCGTAGAGCTTAGCTGAGGGTTGCATTCGACTCAGCGCATCAAGGTCAGTCTAAAACAACCTCTATTTTTTCATTTGAACGGCCCCCTGAGTTTAGTATTCTAAACTGCAGGATTACCCACAGTAAGCTTCAGTCCGACTTTATAAATCTCGTCGGTGGACTCTCTCAGACTTAGGTCGCACTGGGAAGAGCTGTTATGAATTAAGTTTAATTTTCAGGCTGCTGTGTGATTCATTTCGGACTAAACAATGTCCTACATATCAAGTTCAGTCGTTTTTTGTGATGTTACAACTAGTTCAGCATTATCATTTCTGACTGTTAGTTAATGAAACCTTGCTTACATAATAGTATGTCTGATACAGTCACTGGAAATTCCATTGTTATCACTTCCATCATCTGCTTCGCTTCTTGGATAGACTTCTCCGTTTATGAATCTCACTGAGTAATTTTTCACTCACCTGTGTAAACAGAGTGAGTCTATGTCACGACGTTCGGGTGTGTGTGTGTGTGTGTGTGTGTGTGTGGTAAACTTTAACATTGCCATTTTCTCTGGAAATACTTTGTCTACCAATACCAAATTTGGCTTAAACGTAGTAGGAAAAAATCTTCACAGTCATACCAACACTAGTCTGTACGTCTCCCGGATTCAGCCGTATTTCCGGCCGGATCATTAACGGTTTATCTCGTTGATGCTCAATCCGGATCCAAAAACACTATGTTACCTCTTCCCAGTTGCCGGAACGTGGGCGATATCTGGTAAGAAGACGCTATGGCCTCGTTTTTATTGTTCGCAATTAAAAGAAAAGAAATACAAATTCTAGACAGTGACACTAACTACGCTATTGACGTATCTACTGCATGTGAATATTCGAAAGCGGACATTGAATTAGCTAGAATGAAGAGAAAAGAAAAACTGAATCAACCGTTTCACTGAGCTGAGGTCAGTCTTGTTCAGACTGGTCTGTGCAGATCTTGACAAAATATGTGTGCCTGAAGCGATGTCAACGTTTCCTTTAATGCTGAATTAAAAGAATTTCTTGAAGAATCATCGATGTGTTTAATGGATATGCATGTTTTAAAATGGACACTGAATTAACTAGAACGAACATAAAAAAACAACTGAATGGACCGTGTTGTAGTTTCTCAGTAAGTGTAACTACTGTCGCCTGTCGAACATGGATCTCTGCAGATCTAGAGAAAACGGCCACATCTTGCAGTGCGTTTGAAGTAATGGGAACGTCTCCTTTGCATTGGACTTGAAAGAAATTCTTCAATGCCCGAGATTTTTTTTTTTTTTTTTTTTTTTTTAAATCACCAAACTGACGTGATTCAAATGGCGTCATCACTCCGTTGTCGATTTAGCACGCTAAAAGAACATGCTTAAATGACAATTTTTGACGTCATATGACAATTTTTGACGTCATTTGTAGACAGGTGTCAGTGTTGTGTAAACAGCGGCAGTACTTTTAGTAGTAGTAGAAGTAGTCGTCGTAGTAGTAGCAGTAGCAATAGCAGTAGCAGTGGCAATAGTATCTAGGCTGTAAGGATATGTACATTCTTTATTATTACTACTATATTACTATTATTATTGTTATTGTTGTTGTTGTTATTGTTGTTATCATTATTATCATTCTTCTTCCTCTTGTTGCTATGATTATGATTATGATTATTATCATCATCATCATCATCATCATCATCATCATCATCATTATTATTATTATTATTGTTATCATCATCACATTTAATTTTCTTATTCTTATCATTATTATTATTCTTATCCTCCTCCTCATTATTATTATTATTGTTGTTGTTGTTGTTTTGTTGTTGTTGTCGTCGTCGTCATCATCGTTATGATGATGATGATATTCATGATCATCATCATCATTATCATCATCATCATCATCATTATTGCTCTGGCTATTATTACTAGTGTTCTTGCTATTATCATTCTCATTCTCATTATCGTTCTCATCATCCAGAATCAGGCTGTCAGGACCTGTACCTGGGTGACTGTGAGAAAGACCTGGCCGGTGGCTGTGACAGTCCCTTCGTGCAAACCGTCTGCCAGAAGACCTGCAACCTCTGCGACATCCATTCGGCCCCCATCGTGGGCTAGCCAACCCCCCCCCCCCCTCCCCCCAGCCCCCCCCCACCCCCACTACCACCACCCACCAGCCCCACCCTTCCTTACCTGACCTCATCAGCCAACAATTTTTTTTTTTTTTTTATCAAAGAAAACTTCTTTCTCCTAACGTCCCCCCCCACTTTATCCTCCGCCTCTCCCTGCTGTTATGCAGACCTAACTGATGTGTTTGATATGTGTTTGGGTAGGCCAAGACATACTACATGTGTATGATCTCATGATTATGTCCCTGCAGTTTCGACTTTTTACCGGAATTAACAAACACCGGTGGCTCCACCTATTCTTCTCTCCAACGGTCCACACAATGACAAGCACGTGGCGTTCGTGTGTATCTGTTTTTCCCCAGTCATGTCGTTTTCCCAACTGTCAATAACTGCACTCACCCTCCCCCCCTCCCACCCACTCCCACCCCTCCCGTTCTTTCAGTCCTCACGCCCCTTTCTCACACACACACACACCACCCTGTTAACCTCCTGTGTTCCTCAGTCACAGCTGTGGTGTGCAGCTCACACGGGAAGTCACTCTTTGACACTGGTGAAACCAGGACACTGGCAGGGGGAAAACGTTGATGGTGTCAGCAACAACAGTTTATGGTGATTGGTGCAGCAGCAGCAGCAGCAGTAGTCGTAATAGTAGTTTTAATAGCAGTGTTGGTTGTGGCAGCAGCAGCAGCAGCAGCAACAGTAGTAGTAGTAGTAGTTTTAGTAGTAGTAGTAGTAGTGCTAATGATTTATCCCAGCGGCAACAGAACCGCTGGTACTGATACCAGACCACAGACATATAGTTCCTTGCTCCATTTCAAAGAACAAAAGCTGAACTTACTTGAAAACATTTCGTAACGTCTGCCACACGAAGCATATCCAAGTAAGTCCATCGTTTGATTCTTACTTAGGAGGAAATTTCTTCTATGTCTGTTCAGAAACAAAAAACTTTCACCAACGAATTCCTTGCTCCACTATCCCGATATACCACCACTCCCATCCCCAGCCCTCCAAATCTCGTCACTTCTATCCCCAAAACGTTCGATTTTCAGCCAGGAGATCTCTTCTATGTATATCCTGAATCAGAAAACCTACAGCAACAAATTCCCTGCTCCACCGCCCCCCCCCCCCCCCCCCAGCCCCCCTTACATCCACGATACTATCCCCCAACCCCAAGCCCCCCAAATCTCGTCACTTCTATCCCCAAAACGTTCGATTTTCAGCCAGGAGATCTCTTCTATGTATATCCTGAATCAGAAAACCTACACCAACAAACTCCTTGCTCCCCCCCCCCCCCCCCCCGCCCCCCACCCCCACCCCCGCCCCCTCTTACATCCACAATACTATCCCCCAACCCCAAGCCCCCCAAATCTCATCACTTCTATCCCCAAAAACGTTTGATTATGAGTCAAGAGATATCTTCTATGTGTATCCTGAATCACAAAACCTACACCAACAAATTCCTTGCTCCCCCCCCCCCCTCACACACACACACACCTCCCCTACATCCACAACACTATCCCCCAACCCCAAGCCCCCCAAATCTCGTCACTTCTATCCTCAAAAACGTTTGATTCTGAGTCAAGAGATCTCTTCTATGTATATCCTGAATAAGAAAACCTACACCAACAAATTCCGACGAAGGTGCCTATGTCTCGACTGTCTAAGAACTGCAGGACTTGCTGGTTTCGTAGTGCCAGGGGAAGAGAAGACTACATGGATTGATTAATAAACGTGTACAAACAGGATGTCAGTCTGGTCTCAGTTTCTTTCATCGATGCTGTTTTAGTCCTGTTTGCATGCAGGCTTGGTGAACGTGTTATCGTTTTCGTATTTTGATTGTTGTTGTTGTTGTTGAATAACGTGACTGTTGCTGTTGCTACTGCTATTATTGTTGGTTGTTGTTGCTGTTGTTGTTGTTGACTATACTGTCTTGTTGTTGTTGTTTCTGGGTTTTTTTTTTCTGTGCTATTTCAATAATTTCTGTCTCTTTTTTTTTTTTTTTTTTTGATTTCCCGAACACCATCTGGAAGAACCAAGTTCCAAACAGCACCGTCCTGAGAAGATCAATGAGTACATTGTAAATGAAACACACACACACACACACACACACACACACACACACACACACACACACACACATACCGTCATACACACACACACACACACACACACTCTCACACACACACACGCAGAACGTCGACCCCACAAACAGAGAACATGCATTTGCGCGGCTGCACGTGCACGTACCTCCCAAAGTTTACACTGATTTTCACACATACACAACTCCTCCCCCAGCACGCCCTCCCCCACACACATTATACACACAAACACACGCACATACACATACATACACATACACATACATACACACAAACACACGTACATACACATACACGCGCGCGCGCGCGCACACACACACACACACACCCCGTCATACACACACAAACACACACACACACACACACACACAGACACACACACACACACACACACACACACACACACTCACACACACACACACCGTCATACACACACAAACACACACACACACACACACACACCGTCATACACACACAAACACACACACACACAGACACACACACACAGACACACACACACACACACACACACACCGTCATACACACACACAGACACACACAGACACACACACACGCAGAACGTCGACCCCCCCACAAACAGAGAACATGCAAATCCCGGCTGCACGTGCACATATCTCCCAAAGTTTACACTGATTTACACACACACACAACTCCTTCCCCCCCGCACCCCCCCCCCTCCCCCCCACACACACACCACACACGTACACATAGGGAGACGACGTGAAGCGAAATGCTGTTTCATTTCACGAGAGAGATAGTGGCGGTGGAAGACAGAGCAGGAATGAGAACAAGACAGACAGTTTACTGAAGGGAATCATCTGCCCAATTCACAGGCAACAGTAGGGCAAGGACGAAAACCAAAGATAACAGAACAACATTTATTCACATCACATGCCATGGGTATTCCTTTTTATCACGACAGATTTCTCTGTTTGAAATTCGGGCTGCTCTCCACAGGGAGAGCGCGTCGCTATACTACAGCGCCACCCCCATTTTTTTGTATTTTTTTCCTGCGTGCAGTTTTATTTGTTTTTCCTATCGAAGAGGATTTTTCTTCAGAATTTTGCCAGGAACAACCCTTTTGTTGCCGTGGGTTCTTTTACGTGCGCTTAGTGCATGCTGCACACGGGACCTCGGTTTATCGTCTCATCCGAATGACTAGCGCCCAGACCACCACTCAAGGTCTAGTGGAGGGGGAGAAAATATCGGCGGCTGAGCCGTGATTCGAACCAGCGCGCTCAGATTCTCTCGCTTCCTATGCGGACGCGTTACCTCTAGGCCATCGCTCCACATTACAGCCTGCAGCATTTTGTAAGACCCTCGAGGAATGCGACCTTCGGACATTCTGGAGATTCAGCCAGATACATAATGTGGCAACCATAAACGTTTATGAACAGGTGGAATCTCCCACGTTCTCCATAAACTGAACGCCTTTGGTGTTCGGACGCTCACATTCAATGATCCTTTAATTACAAATGAAATGTACCCAGAGAGAGACAGAGACAGACAATGACACAGTGGAAGGACGAAATTAGAGACAGATCCCCCCCCCCTCACACCCCCCCCCCCCCCCCCCCCCCCAAAAAAAAGGTATAGAAAGGAGTTCCTTCTACTACCAAGATCTTAAGATACTGATACACCAACCAAAAAAAAATAGTGGCAAATTATGTCATCCTGGTCTATCAGATAAATCACGTTACATCGGACCATCTCTGACGTCACTGCCAGGCAGTGGACCGCTCTGACGTCAGCATGTAGATCACGGGTAGGTAATTATCTGGGTCTTGGTTATCGTTTCTTGGTTCCTTTCTTTGAGAGAGAGACAGAGAGAGAGAGAGAGACAGAGAGAGAGAGAGAGAGAGGGAGAGAGACTGGGGGAGAGAGACATAAAGACAGACAGACAGAGAAAGAGAGAGAGAAGTAGAGAGAGAGAGAGAGAGAGAGAGAGAGAGACAGACAGACAGACAGACAGACAGACAGACAGGAAGAGAGAGAGAGAGAGAGAGAGAGAGAGAGAGAGAGAGAGAGAGAGAGAGAGAGAGAGAGAGGGGGAGATGATATTATGTTGTTTTATTGTAAGTTACTCGTTTCTTTTATTTTGTTTATTAACTTGATCTCATTTCAGGTTTATGTTTTATACACGTCTGTGTAAAGGTAGCCTCTCAAAGCCCTGAGCTTCTCCTTCTTCTCCTTCTCCTCCTCCTTCTTCTCCTTCTCCTCCTTCTTCTCCTTCTCCTCCTTCTTCCCCTCCTCCTCCTTTTCCTCCTCCTCCTTCTTCTCCTTCTCCTTCTTCCCCTCCTCCTTTTCCTCCTCCTTCTTCTCCTCCTCCTCCTTCTTTCTTCTTCTTCTTCGTCTCCTCCTCCTTCCTCTCCTCCTCCTCCTCCTCCTTCTTCTTCTTCTCCTCCTCCTCCTTCTCCTCCTCCTCCTTCTCTTTCTCCTCTCCTCCTTCTCCTCCTCCTCCTTCTTCTTCTCCTCCTCCTTCTCCTCCTCCTCCTTCTTCTTCTCTTCCTCCTCCTCCTTCTCCTCCTCCTCCTTCTTCTCCTCCTCCCCCTCCTTCTTCTTCTCTTCCTCCTCCTCCTTCTTCTTCTCCTCCTCCTCCTTCTCCCTTCTTCTCCTCCTCCTCCTTCTTCTTCTCCTCCTCCTCCTTCTTCTCCTTCTCCTCCTTCTTCTTCTCCTCCTCCTTCTTCTTCTTCTCTTCCTCCTCCTTCTTCTCCTTCTCCTCCTCCTTCTTCTTCTCCTCCTTCTCCTCCTCCTTCTTATTCTCCTCCTCCTCGTCCTTCCTCCTTCTTCTTCTCCTGCTCCTCCTCCTCCTCCTTCTTCTCTGTAATCAAATACTTCTTCCTAAAGAAAGCGTGACCGCACTTTGCGACCAATACCACAACTTTTGATAGAACAGCACTGAACACGGTCCCCCTTATCTTAGTCACGACGTGAATACACACACACACACACGCGCGCGCGCGCGCGCGCGCGCACACACACACACATACACACACACCTACATAGATACACATACACAGCACGCACGCATGCACACACAGAGACACGCACGCACTCAGACACAGACACAGACACAGACA
>NC_134889.1:3680919-3823419 GCF_041734735.1 Babylonia areolata
CTCTTGATGCTGTGTCAGAATATCAGATCAAAGTGCCAAGTTTAGAGAATGAAAAAAAAAAAATATATATATAAATATATATATATATATAACAGTAAATTCAGTTTGCTTATAATTTGGCTTCTTTTTTTGTGGCCATCCCAGAGGTGCAATAATGTTTTAAACAAGATGACTGGAAAGAACTGAATTTTTCCTATATTTATGCCAAATTTGGTGTCAACTGACAAAGTATTTGCAGAGAAAATGGTAGTGTTAAAGATTACCACGGACACACAAACACACACACACACACACACACACACACACACAACCGAACACCGGGTTAAAACATAGACTTACTTTGTTTATACAAGCGAGTCAATAATAATAATAATGATAATAACCGGACATTTATCAGCGCCTTCCTCATTGCACAAAGCGCTTTACAATCCACACACACGCATTCGAAACACACTCAGTCCTCAGCTCACAATCATGCGCAATAAACACATATTATACGCGCATACAAACTCGTACGTACAATGCAAACATACATACATACATACATGCATATATACATCCATCCATGATGGCCTAGAGGTAACGCGTCCGCCTAGGAAGCGAGAGAGAATCTGAGCGCGCTGGTTCGAATCACGGCTCAGCCGCCGATATTTTCTCCCCCTCCACTAGACCTTGAGTGGTGGTCTGGACGCTAGTCATTCGGATGAGACGATAAACCGAGGTCCCGTGTGCAGCATGCACTTAGCGCACGTAAAAGAACCCACGGCAACAAAAGGGTTGTTCCTGGCAAAATTCTGTAGAAAAATCCACTTCGATAGGAAAAACAATGAAAACTGCACGCAGGAAAAAATACAAAAAAATGGGTGGTGCTGTAGTGTAGCGACGCGCTCTCCCTGGGGAGAGCAGTCCGAATTTCACACAGAGAAATCTGTTGTGATAAAAAGAAATACAAATACAAATCCATCCATACAATCCACGCACACACAATACAGCATTACAAATATACCTACACAATCATGTTTTTGTTTAATGTCCCGTCACACATATCGGTGATTGCTACACAATCATGTTTTACATTAATTTGCTTATTTATCATCATTGTTGTCTTATTTATTTATTTATTATTATTATTATTATTATTATTATTATTATTATCATTACTACTACCTTTTTCATATCATAATTATTACTTATTTATTTATTTATGTAAGCTTATCTATTATTTATTCACCCCCACCCCCCCTTTTTTTTTCAAGGCCTGACTAAGCGCGTTGGGTTACGCTGCTGGTCAGGCATCTGCTTGGCAGATGTGGTGTAGCGTATATGGAGTTGTCCGAACGCAGTGACGCCTCCTTGAGCTACTGAAACTGAAACTGAAACTACACAATCAACTAACTACTTTCATGTATGAGAGAGGGTCTTGTGGAAATGCTGCTGGAAGAGGAAAGTGTTGAGGTTAGATTTAACTCACTCAGTACGGCCAGTCCTCTCTTCTCCTCTACACAGACCCCTCGGATGTCCAGTGGGTGTCTGAATGACCCAACCTTTAGCTTCCGTCGTCAGAACTGTGGTATTCTTTGTCAACATTCACGTCTTCAGCATAAGAGCGTTCCGCTTGCAATATTTTGATGATGGTAATTGGGGTCAAACGCTGTTAACGTCGTCTCTTTCGCCGTTCGTATGGAGAGAGTTAAAGGAAGGCAGTGAGGGGCTGTGACGGACGTGGTGAGGCAAAGAGTTCCATATTTGAACACCAGATGATGAAAAGGCTCGACCACCGTGCTGTTCTCTTTTGTATTTTGGGACGCGGAAGGTTCTACCATCGGCAGCAGAGCGAAGAGAGCGGGAGGGTACATAGATTTGAAAGATGTCAGATAGATATTGGGGTGCAGATTTGACATGGTAGCAGAGACAGGCGACTTTTAATTTGATTCTTTGCTCTATGGGTAACCAGTGCATCAATATCCTCCTCCTCCTTCCCCAACTTCTCCTCCTCCTTCCCCCCACTTCTCCTCCTCCTTCCCCACTTCTCCTCCTCCTTCCCCAACTTCTCCTCCTCCTTCCCCCACTTCTCCTCCTCCTTCCCCAACTTCTCCTCCTCCTTCCCCACTTCTCCTCTTCCTTCCCCACTTCTCCTCTTCCTCCACTTCTCCTCTTCCTCCACTTCTCCTCTTCCTCCTTCCCCACTTCACCTCTCCCTCCTCCACTTCTCCTCTCCCACCCCCACTTCTCCTCTTCCTCCAGTTCTCCTCTCCTCCCACTTCTCCTCTTCCTTCCCCACTTCTCCTCTTCCTCCACTTCTCCTCTCCTCCCACTTCTCTTCCTTCCCCACTTCTCCTCTTCCTCCACTTCTCCTCTTCCTCCCCCCACTTCTCCTCTTCCTCCACTTCTCCTCTTCCTCCCCCACTTCTCCTCTTCCTCCCTCCACTTCTCCTCTTCCTCTCCCCACTTCTCCTCTTCCTCCACTTCTCCTCCTATATATGACACGCTGCTTTCTTTGGTACAGGTGGCTGCGTCGACCTCTATATCGGCGACTGCTCTGCGGATTTCGCCGGGAGATGCGCTGAAGTTCTCATCCAGCAACTGTGCGCGGCAACCTGCAACGCCTGTTAATGATGATAACGACAGAAGTTGATTTTTGTATTTATTTCTATGCTTTATTTATTCATTTATCTATTTATTTCTCTTCTTCTTGTTCTCAAGGCCTGACTAAGCGCGTTGGGATACGCTGCTGGTCAGGCATCTGCCTAGTATATGCGGTGTAGCGAATAGTCTGAAGGCAGTGACACCTAACACTTGACAAACTGAACTGAAATGAACTGATTTAGCGCTTTCAACAAGCCCAGAGCGCTTTGCAATAACACGTCAGACACAGTTCATTAACCACACACTCACACACACACTGCTGTTCTCTCTATTCAACAGAAAGCCATTCTATTTCTTTTAAAAACTGGTAGATCGCCGATGCAAGAATCGATCAGCGTTGTCCCCACACTGAAATCCCCGCCAGTCAAATCATAACGAAAAGTGGTATGTCCCACGTTTGCCAAACTCGTCATCAACGACCCGTCAATGATATTTAAGGATATGAATGAACTAATCGGTTAAGCTCGCTGTTTTTTTGTCTCGGAGGGTCTGTTTTTCGGTGACGAAGAAAAATGTTGTAGAAAAATTAGTCTTTTTGTGGTGTCAAATAAAAACGTCACGTTTGACTCTGTAGTGTGTTTGCGTTCGTATTATATCGGATTTTATCAGGTTATACTGTAGACTAGCCTGACTGCGAACAGCGTGTAATTGCGAATGGTTCGTGTTCCGTCATACTTCGAAACGTTCTTACCACACACGTTTCACAATTTAAAGTCTGCTTCGACCTCGTTCACATACTTTTATGAATCTTCATTTCCAAGAACCTATCAAAAGTCAGCTATTTCTGGCTGTTTCCGCGCTCTTTCTTCTCTTCGCGCACCACTGCCGACCAAATTCACAAACATGCTCTCACAATCCTAAAATCATATTAAGCAAGCAAGTAGGATTTGAACGTTGACACAGTTTGAAATAGCTGGTTTGATTTGATATGTTAATGAACTGTGCGTTACAAGTACTGGGAGAATACAAGAGAAAGCATATTTGAAATAGCTGGTTTTATTTGATATGTTAATGAACTGTGCGTTACAAGTACTGGGAGAAAGCATGTTTGAAATAGCTGGTTTGATTTGATATGTTAATGAACTGTGCGTTACAATGACTGGGAGAACAAGAGAAAGCATGTTAGAAATAGCTGGTTTGATTTGATATGTTAATGAACTGTGCGTTACAAGGACTGGGAGAATACAAGAGAAAGCATGTTGGCAACAGATCAGAAAGCCAGATTTGACAGGTATCTCCAAAATATAGTGTCGCTTTGACGTGAGTGTACTTGCGAACGATGTTGCACAGTTACTGAGCACTCTCAAAAGGGTATCTTTGTGTGTGGTGTGGAGTGTGTGTGTGTGTGTGTGTGTGTGTGTGTGTGTGCGCGCGCATGTGTGATCAAAACCAACAATACAACAGTCTGGTGTGATGTTCCAATGATATGTTATGTCCAATGAGGTCAAGACCTACTTCCGTTTTTTGATTATCCACATATATCCAAACCCATCGTTCGCAATTAGACTTGCCCGTTCACGTTTACCCAAAGGGACTCTTGCTATTTTACGTTGAAAAGAAGTGGACGAACGTTTCCTGGTGCAACCAATCTGAGAAATCCTTCTAAAAACAGAATAGCTACATTTGACGATCGAACGTCCTGTTATCTGTACAATACGCACGTTGAGCTAGTCGCTTTGACTGGTTAGTTCGCAGTCAAGCCTGCCTACCCTGTTGTATCGCATTGGGGGGTACTTGTGACCCCATACTGTATAGTGGGGTTGAACTGTGCCGGAATGGTGACAGAAGAGCCCGTCTTTCTGTGGCCAAGTTCCAGTGTTTCTGAGTGGACATGATTTGTCCATCTGTATTTTGCAGGTCCACGTCTGTATGATGTATGAGCCAGCGTCAGAGTGAGTGCAAAGAGTCCATCTCCCTGTGACCAGGAAATAGTCCGTGAAGCTTCGTGACAATATTTTTCTCCATATACTGAAGGAGAGAGTGTCTGAAAACCCCCAGTAATGAAGGCAGCCGTTCTGCTTTCTTGTCCACGACACTCACAGAGCAGAACCTGACACAGCAGGGTACGGAATGCACGGCTCTGTGAACATGGCTTGATGGTCCCTGGCCAGTGACAAAACAAACAACTTCAATAAACCTCCACACAATGAACCTGCAGCTCCATCATTCTTGATGGTGTGCCACATATCAATTCTAAATGGGGGAAAAAATCAATTTTGTTTTCTGTGCAGATCTAGAATCTCAGAGATCTTGCCCACAAACTCTCACCTCTCAAAAAAAAGTTGGGGAGAAAGTAGGGTGGGTGTGTGTGGGGCAGAGAGAGAGAGAGAGACAGAGAGAGAAAAAGAGAGAGACAGAGAGAGAGAGACAGAGAGACAGAGAGAGAGAGAGACAGAGAGAGAGAGACAGAGAGTATATACGTATGGATGTCATATATATACATATATATATATATATATATATATATATATATCCACAGTCGGAGTGAGGCAAGGCTGTTTGCTCTCACCAACTCTCTTCAACATCTTCCTGGAAAGAATCATGACTGATGCACTTGAAGACCACAAAGGAACAGTCAACATCAGAGGCAGAGCAGTCACCAACTTACGTTTCGCCGACGATATTGATGGCCTAGCAGGAAAAGTAGAGGAGCTAGCTAGCTTAGTGGACCACCTTGATAAAACCTCTAGAGCCTATGGTATGCAGATCAGTGCAGAGAAGACCAAACTGATGACCAACAACACCAATGGCATCAGCACTGACATAAGAGTGGGTGGATAGAAGCTAGAAACTGTCCACAGCTTTAAATACCTGGGGGCAATTGTGACAGATGAGGGATCCAAACCCGAAGTACTCTCCAGGATTGCACAGACGACAGCAGCACTCACAAAACTGAGGTACATCTGGAACGACCGGAACATTGCACTCGGCTCAAATATCAGACTGATGCGTACCCTGGTGACATCAATACTCTTGTATGCATGTGAATCGTGGACCTTAACAGCTGAAATAGAAAAGAGAATACAGTCCACTGAGATGAGGTGCTTTCGAAGACTCCTGGGCATCTCCTACAAAGATCATATCACGAACGAAGAAGTTCGAAACAGAATCAGGCAAGTCATTGGGCCCTACGAAGACCTGTTGACCTTGGTCAAGAGACGCAAGCTTAAATGGTATGGCCATGTCATGAGATCATCAGGGCTTGCCAAGACATTCCTGCAGGGCACAGTGCAAGGAGGGAGAAGGAGTGGCAGACAGAGGAAGAGATGGGAGGACAACATCCCAGAATGGACGGGCTTGAGGTTGAGCGATGCAATCAGGAGGTCAGAAAACCGAGAGGATTGGAGGATGCTGGTTGCCAGATCACCTGTGGCGCCCCAACGGTCCACAAGACTACGGGATAGGTGAAGGTGAAGGTGATATATATATATATATATATCGCGCGCGCGCACGTGTGTGTGTGTGTGTGTGTGTGTGTGTGTGTGTGTGTGTGTGTGCGTGTGTGTGTGTGTGATAATGAAAAGATGTGAGTCGGAGCCAGAGTGCAAAATATCAGAAGTACTTTAAACTGTTTAATACTCATTCAAGTCTGTATGAGACTCCAGCCATTTTAAAATTTTAGATTCTTTGGATTTTCTCCACTTTTCTGCCAAAGTGTTTAATGTATACATAAACGGATTGATAGCAGAGTTTAAAGGTAGTATGAATATTGCTAAAGCCACGTTCACTTCTCCAGGAATGGGAATACCAGCCAGTGCTAGAATTCCACACAATCCAATAGGAAACCAGCACATGAAATCTGTGACTGCGATAGTAATCAGCCGCTGAGCAATGGTAATGTCTTGTGACACCTTGGTAGAACTTGTCTTCAAAGCATTGCTCTGTATGGACCAGTAGATAAATGCCTGACCCAAAGAGATGAATAAAAAGAGGACGAAATTGAAAATGATCATGACACAAAAGGAATACAATTTACCTTTGAATTCTTGTTTCGTTACCGGCAGTGGAATACAGATACCTGTCTGGCTGTAAAATTCCCAGTGTGATGTCACTGGGAGTAAAGGCAACAAGGCAAGAGACCAGCCAACTAACCAGATCAGTAGACAAACCACTGTTGCTGATGTTCGTTCAAACCTCCAGGTGCTGAATGGAAAGCAGAGGACAATAAAACGATCTAAAGTGATCAGGCAGATGATCAGAGCTGACACCTCACTGGACAACAGAGACAGAAAACCGGCCACTTTACAGGCCATACTGCTTTTCCATGTGTCATCAAAATGAAGATATCTGCCACGAAACCGTTCATCTGCAGTACCTATTATAGCCATATAAATACCCATCAGAAAGTCAGCAACAGTAAGGTTGGTGACAAACACACTGAAGCCACTGGAAGAGGTCATGCTCCTTAGAAATAACCGTGAACAGAAAGAGAAGATGTTCCCAGACACAGCTAGACAGGTGATCAGCCACAGAAATCCACGGTATGTCCATGACTGCAGTAGATCATCACACGATGAAATCTCATCCTTGGGGGCGTGACAAGATGTGGCATCGAAATTTTCAGGGAGCATTTCTTTACAGCATAGTTTATAGTTTTCTGCTGAAATAAAGCGTATATTGGAAAGCGTTTTGAAAATGTCAGGTGGGAAGGTTTTCACAGGACTGCCATCCATGTACAGTTCAGTCAGATGTGGAGTGTACGTAAAACCATCAGGATTTACAGTGTGGATGGAAGTAAAAGATAAATCCAGTTTCTGTAAGCGGAAAAATGGTCCCAACACTTTTGAATCAAATGCTGTCAGTACTGTGTGTGAGAGATCCATCACAGTGAGAGCACTTTGCTGAACAATCGATGGATCAGCATGGAGTGATGAGATGGGGTTTCCAGACAAGGACAGTGACTCCATATTTCCTAAGTTAAAAAATAAAGTCATGTTGATGTGTGTCAGTTTGTTGTCACTGAGGTCAAGGAATCTTAGATTTAACATCTTCATTTCAGGTATCCAGAACAGAGAACACTCGGCAAGAACCAGATGGATAAGATAGATGTTACTGTTCACATCAGACAGTGTCAGACCTGAACCTGTGGCATCCAAGGAGCGGATCTGAGGGAAGAGTGCAGCATGGAAAGGCTGGACACAGAGAAAAGTGTGAACCTGACAGAGACAGGCTACAGGGCAGGTTGCATTGCACCATAGTTCATCGTCATGCATTGGGCAGTGAGGCCAGCCATCACACACGTGGTCACTGTGTACACATATCATTGAATATCGACATCGGAGAAACCCTGGACATGTCATCGCCTCACACCCCTCTTCATCCTCATGCTCCATACAATCATACATCTCATTGCATCGTGTGTAAACAGGCAGACAGTCGTTGAATTCTCCAGGACAACGATAATGACTACCTGGACAAGACTCACTGGAATTCACTGGGACTGAGAGAAACTGTGAAATTCCATTGAAATCAACAAGAACTGGAGATGGGAAACGTCTCCAGGAAACGTGCATCGCTTTGAAAGCAGTGCAGCTCTTTTCATCTGATTCATCCTGACAGTGGGACACTTGATCACACACGTTATCAAAGGAGATACACTGACCATTGGTGCACGTGAAAACTGTGTTGACACACTGGGGATGCTGACAGAAAGATTCATCGCTGGAATCCACACAGTCAGCTGTGAAGTCACATACCAAGGAATATGACAGAGTGGTTATGTCTTCACTGCACGTGAACGTGGGGGTTAAAGTGACGTGAAGATCTGTGTGATTTAACGTATGCATGTTTGATGACAGATTAGAATGATGGCAATGAGGTGTATACTGTTGACCACACACTTCACTATAGTTGTAAGCACAAGAGAGAACCTTGTGGGTCACAGAACCATCGTGACACTCTGTCACAGAGTACTCTCCCTTTGACTGTGACAGTTGTGTGTTGGCTAAAGAAATGCCCATTAGTTTGTAGAATTTATCAGTAGTCATATTTAATCCCATTTCACACGACACCTCAAACCATTTTCCGGTACAACCGGTGTAACGTATACGCATATCTTCGATACCAAAGAGGAGACAAGTAATCATATCACCATCGTAGTCAGAATAAGAACCCTCAAATAAATGATGGAAAACAGTTCTGTGTTCAGTATGTAGACTATGTTGATACATGCCAGGCAGTGCCGCATTATTTGAATATAATCTTAACAGAAAATGTGAAAAACTGCTCCAGTATCTTTTTGCTTTATTGGTCATGGCTTTGTATGGATCATGGAGACATGTGGGGAAGTTTAGTTCACCCCCAAGAGAATTGCAATAATCAGTACCGATTTTGATATTAGCTTTTTTCTCTAGATATTTTTCCAGTTTCACAAATTTGTAACACCGGTCACATAAGGCCAGCAACCCCTGACAGTCAGCACTGCTGAAGGGACAGTGTTCTGTTTCATCCCGTCCATCTTCACACTCTGTCTCCAGGTTACAGTCCATGTGGTGCTGAAAGCTGGAGTAGTGATCCACTGAACAGTTCCACAAACCACTGGGTAGCTTCTGGGGTACTTTACTTTCAGGAAAAAATGAAATATAGAACTGAAAGCATGCTGTATTGGTTTCTTTGATGCATTCATCACTCTCAAAAGAAGCAATGAGTTGTGTCTCATTAAAAGAGTACAGCTGAGCAATCTCAGGCTCCCACTTGAACATATTCCAAATTAGAAATCTGTCGTCGGATCTTTGACATCCATGACGACATCGATACAGCTGGATGTAGACTGGATATGGTGACAGCTCCTTGACACTGACCATGAATGAATGTCGGACTGGCACATCTATATTTCTCCACACAGTCTGTGTATAATTTTCACTTGCATTTCTTTTCATTGTGAAGTATCCGGATGATGATGTTGTCATCACAAGAATCACATCGGGTGCTTTTTTTTAAAGTCAAAGAACCATTTTATTCAAAAGACATGTGAATAATAATACACAGCAAGCAACCAGACAGCTATGAAGATCACGCACAATAAACACGGAAAATGGAATCGACCATTTTATCCATCACTCAACCGTGTAGAGCATGAAACACAAATTCAAATGAGGAAGAGAAAAAAAATCTGCATATGCATGACTGTACACGTATTCCTCACTTGACATGTACATTCAGTGATGACAGAATGAATGTGGAAACAAACATCACAGACACTTCAGATCTTGTTACAGCTTTTAGAAGGCAAGGGAAGCTACTGCAACGAATCAAAGATACATATATTTCAGATCTTGTTACAGCTTTTAGAAGGCAAGGGAAGCTACTACAACGAATCAAAGATACATACACTTCAGATCTTGTTACAGCTTTTAGAAGGCAAGGGAAGCTACTGCAACGAATCAAAGATACATATACTTCAGATCTTGTTACAGCTTTCAGAGAACAAGGGAAGCTACTGCAACGAATCAAAGATCACCGAGGCTTGGTGATTCAAATCTTTGTGCTGAAAACTTTGTGCTCTACAGTTATATCCTTTTGTCATGAGACTTCAATGTCTTTTCATTTGGGGTTTGGCCAGGTATGTGTGAACAGCTGGTGCTTTGTTCACTCCTGTGACAGGTGCCATAGTCTACCAAAAGGTCGGGTTCTAAAGATGCCTTTGATCAATACATTTACCACTCACAGCAAGGCGTTCGGTGCTATGGCACTTGCGGTAAGCTGACTGAAACAGCTCTAGAAGGTTATGTTATTCCAAATGTTGCAGCAACTGTATCAATATAATACGCTCTAACACCTTTGACAAGAAAGGTAGATTAGAAACTGAACGGTAGTGCTTCAAACCGTCGGGGCACCGCGATGTTGACTCGTGCACCATCCTTCTCCATTCTGGGCGATCATGTGTGAGAGCTTGTGTCTCATCAGATGTCAGCCCTGTCCACTCTTCACTGTTGTCAGACCATTCTCTTTCCTTTGTCTGCCTCTCTCTTCCCTTCTGCCGTTCCTTGGAGGATGACTTTGGCAAGGCCGTTTGATCTTGTGGTATGACCATGCCATTTCTGTTTCAGCTTCTTCATGATGGTCAGTAGGTCGTTGTATAGCCCAATATGTTGAGTGATGGTCTAACGAACTTGCTCGTTGGTGATATGTTCGAGATACGAGATGCCCAAGATCTTTCAATAGCATCTCATTTCCACAGCTTGGATTTTCTTTTGAGTCCATGTCTCACAAGCGTACAAAAATATGGAAAGTACCAGTGCACGCATGAGTCTGACCTTGTCCCTGATGGTGATTCTGCCGTCTTTCCATACGGGCTTCAGTCTTGCCATGGCTGTTTGAGCAGTTCTTGCAAGAATTTCTGGTTTGGAGCCCTGGTCACTGATTATGGCACCCAGATGTTTGAAAAGCCGGACAGTTTTAAGTTTCCGTCCGTGAACCTTTATGTCTGCTTTATGTTGCTATTGGACATAAGCTTGGGTTTCTCAGCACTTATTTCCATCCCATGTTTTGTTGAGGCCTCATCAAGCTTTTTTTTTTTTTTTTTTTTTTTTTTTACCAAGGGGGCAAGTTCTCCTTCTACACATGCCAGGCTGTCAATGTCATCTGCAAACATCAGGTTGGTAATGACCCTTCCTCCAAAGTTTATAGTGCCAGTATAATCTTTAAGGGATTCAATCATTATTTCCTTCGGGAATATGTTCTATAGGATGGGAGAGAGTAAGCACCCCTGACGGACCCCAACTGAAGAGTGAAACCATTTCCCTATAGTTCCCTGGACTAGTACGACGCTGGCTGCCCTGGCACATAGCTGTTGGATGGTGTTGATCAACTTCTGGCCCATACTGATTTTTTTCATTGTGGCTCAAAGTGCCTCATGCCAGACTCTGACAAACGCTTTTTTTTTGGAGTCGACAAACACGTGATAGAATTTCCTCTGGTGTTGGAGATGTTTTTCATACAGAACCCGTAGGTAGAAAATCTGTTCTATGGTGCTTCTTCCCTGTCGAAATCCTGCCTGTTCCTCCGCAATGATCCTGTCTGCCTGGGGCTGTAGTCTGCTCAGTATTATCTTAAGCATGACTTTGCTGATGTGACTGATAGGACTGTGCGTAAGTTTGACATTACCGGAGGTTGCCTTTGTTGTGGGAGAGGTATAATGAAGTTGGCCATTCACCTGTATTCCAGATTTGGTTGCAGATGACAGTAAGCACATCAGTCACTGATTCTCCTCCATTCTTCAAAAGCTCAGCTGGGATGTTGTCTATTCCTGCAGCCTTTCCGCATTTCAGTGATCTTACCGCAGACTCTACTTCTTCATGGAGAATTGGGAAGTCATCCTCGTTTGTTGGCTCCTGGCAAATCGCAGCGCTTGGGTCACCTTGCTTCTGGAAGTTGT
This sequence comes from Babylonia areolata, assembly GCF_041734735.1. Lineage (NCBI taxonomy): Eukaryota > Metazoa > Mollusca > Gastropoda > Neogastropoda > Buccinidae > Babylonia > Babylonia areolata. Next base: position 3,692,942 of record NC_134889.1, read on the forward strand.
ATAATTCAGAGCAGTACTCAGTCCATTTGTTTATGATTTCTTCTTCTTTAGTGAGACAGTTGCCATCATTGTCTTGGATTGTGCTGACTTTGCTTTGTTTCTGTTTAGTGAGGTTTTTGACAAGTTGGAAAGCTTTGTTTTGGAATTGTTACTGCCAAGCAAAGCTTCAGTCTCTTCGCATTGTTCTTCTATCCACTGATGTTTTGCTTCTTTCATTTCCCTCCTGATCTTCTTGCTTATTTCTCTGTAGTCCACCTTGCTTCATCCGTGTTCTTAACTTTTTAATGTTTCTTCTGGTGTCACACAGGTCCAAGATGTTTTCAGTGACCCATGGCTTCGATATCGGCGGCTGTTCACCAACACTTCTTTCGCTGTTTACGTTACTATTGCATTGAAGGTGTTGGTGATGGCTTCAACATCTTCCAAGAGGAGCAGTGGTCCGCACTTTCTTCCAGTTGGTGCCCGAAATCCTTCTACAATGTTGGGGTCTTTCAGTTTATCCAGGTTGAATTTAAGCCTGCTGCTCTTTGGCTTCTTGACTCCTTTCAAACATACTCTGAAGGGCATCATGACCAGGTCATGGTCACTGTCAATATCACTTCCTGGGAAGGTGCTAGTTCTGGCTGTGCTCACTCCTGACTTGTACCGGCTTTGCACTAAGATGTGGTCAGTTTGGTTGTGAGACTGGCCATTGGGTGAGTGCCCCACAAGGGAAAAGGAAAAAAAAAGCGTCGAAGAAATACGTATCCCCACAACATGGAGGCAGATATGAGGAGGACAGGCCACACCTGGGAACAGTTTGAGTGACTTGCTCAGGACTGGGATGGCTGGACAGCACTTGTTGGTGTTACACGGATACCTGACACAGAACCAGTTGGTTGAACAATTAGAACTCTTTCTTGATATTACCATTTCGCACACAGACAACAATTGCTTTTGCTTATTTATGAATTGAATGAAATAGACTTAACAAATAAACTTGTGAGTTGAACAAACAGACCTTTAAACAAACAGCAATCTCTTCAGTCGCTCACCTGAGACAGAACCAGTTGGTTGAACATTTGAAACGGTTTTTTCTTTTCACGTCACACACTAGCTGATTTACAGGTGTACAGCAATCCAGCTCAACAGCTGTTATTTATTTATTTATTTATTCATTCATTTGTGTAAGCTTATCTATTATTTATTCACCTTTTTTTTTCTCAAGGCCTGACTAAGCCCGTTGGGTTACGCTGCTGGTCAGGCATCTGCTTGGCAGATGTGGTGTAGCGTATATGGATTTGTCCGAACGCAATGACGCCTCCTTGAGCTACTGAAACTAAAACTGAAACTGTCTGAAAGCTGTTACAGGCCCTTCTGCATTTCCTACATGAATTTAAAGAACACACACACAACACACACACACACACACACACACACACACACACACACACACACACATATATATATATATATATATATATATACAAAGAGAGAGAGAGATTTATAGATATGTACATATATAATCATACACACACACACACACGCACACACGCACACACACAAATACACACACACACACACGCACACACACACACACACATACACACACACACACACAGACATATATATATACACACACACACACACACACACACACACACATATATATATATATATATATATATATATATATATATATATATATATATATAAAGAAAGAGAGAGAGAGAGAGAGAGAGAGAGAGAGAGAGAGATTTATATGTATATATAGATATTATATAATCATACACACACACACACACACACACACACACACACACACACTCACACACACACACACACACAGCTGTGCTGTGCTCACCTGTCACTTCACAGTCTCCTGAAATTAAATTTATTTCTTCAGTTTATGCAATACACATAAACAAATGAACATATCATATAAGACCAAGTGACGAATATAGAATGAAAGTTAAAAAATGAGAGAGAGACAGAGAGAGAGAGAGAGAGAGAGAGAGAGAGAGAGAGAGAGAGAGAGAGAGAGAGAGAGAGGAAAGACAAATCAAATCTATTTATTGCTAGATGAAATATGCTCTGCTGCTTGAATCGATTTTCACAGTAAAGAAGGATTATAAACAGCTTGTTCATATCCTCTGTTGAACTGATGTGTTTGGTTTTGTACTGGCTTCGTGTGGTGTCAGTGTGTAGAAACAAACATAACAGTGTGTAAAGTGGTGTGTGCATCCCCCGTGGGGATGCTGGGGGTCTTTCAGCATTAAGTGGCATCCCTGCCTTCTGGAAATTCTGTGCTAGAAATTTCATCTTTGCTATTGCTATCTTTCTTTCTGCGTTTTTTCTTCCTTCCCTGCTTTCTGCTTTTCCTCAGTCAATCCTGCTTTCTTTTTCCAGCATGCCTTGACATTTTCTCTCTCTTTTCCGCAGTCTATGATGTACTGTCTGTGCTGCTTTGCTCTCGCGATTAGGTAGTGAAATTGCAAACACTGGGATGGACACTTGCTGTTCATTCTGCCGTGTTATTTACCGATAGACCTTTTCATGTATTTTTGTCTGGCTTTGAAGTATTGTTGTTGTTTTGTTTTCCTTCTTCGTGATTTCTCTTTCCTTTTTTTCCTTCTTTTTTTGTAATCTGGGGATGGTAAGTTAAGCGGAAAGGCTGACGTCCTCAGCACATCCGAGTTATATTGGCCATAAGGAGCTAAATGGATGTTAGCATTGTCTTCAGGTCTGGGTAATGCTGCGGGTAACGAGTTAGCCTGCTATCTCGACCACGGCTAGTGCAGTTTGTGAGGACTCTGTCTCCCTTCTGTGGGTGAGTTCACTGAAGCTTTGGGTAGTTTCCCCGTGCCAAGGCTTCGGTGGATGCACCTGAAAATACCTTGGACTGATTTGGATACCTGTGGTGTGTCCGTGGGTGTGAGATGCAGGCAATAATTTTGATTCACATGTGTAAACAAAATATCTATGTAATTACCTGGTGTTTCGATTCTCTCTCTCTCTCTCTGTTTGTCTGTCTGTCTCTCTTAAAGATACCTCCTCTCGCAGTCCATGAAGTTTGTGCTCTCATTTCCAGTCTAAGAAACAAAAAATCAATTGGACGTGTTGTCGCTATCAAAACTCGCTCTTCCTTGCATCGTTGCCCTCCTTACAGTCATATACAATCTGTGCATCGATCAGGATATTTCATTTCCCCTGATCATAAATCAGCACAAGTTATTCCATTACCAAAGTCAAAAGACACGTCAGATGTGATAAAAATTAATAAAATGATAAAGTTATAAAAATGAATACACTGAGTTTTAGAGGACGAAAAGGTGAAAACATTCTCCTCTGTCCAACACTGAATTTTGTCCATGCAGAGCTGAAGCCGTCGCTGGATGCTGGCGTACATGCTGCCAGTTGCATACAGGGCGAAATCGTCCACAAACAGCGAGCTGTCCGATCCGTTCTGATGCTGAAGAGAGCCAGCGACAGAATGCTCCCTTGCAGAACACCCAGCTCCAGCTCGTCAATGTCGGATAGGGTGGTTCCGACCCTCACCTGGAATTGTCTGTCTTGCAAGAAGTTGTGGATAAACTGGGGCAGGTTTCCTCGGAAGCCGACCTTGTGCAGGGCTGAGAGGATTCCAGATTTCCAGGTGGTATCATAGGCTCTCTCTAAATAAAAAAAAATATGGCCACCACATGCTGTTTGTTGACAAAGGCGTTCCTCACTGTGGTTTCCAGACGAACCAGATGGTCAACGGTAGACCGATGCTTGCGGAAACCACACTGTTCTTTCGCCAGAAGGCCGTCGGTCTCTAGTTTCCACATCAGTCTAACGTTGACCATCTTCTCCATCAGTTTGCAGATGCAGCTGGTCAGTGCTATTGGGCGGTAGTTGGAGGGGTTCGAGGGGTCTTTTCCCGGTTTTAGCACCAAGATTATGAGGGCTTTCCGCCAAGAGGGTGGAAAAAAGCCTGTGGTCCAGATGTGGTTGTAGACTTTGAGCAGGGTGACCAGACAGGTTTTGGGAAGATGTTTTAAAAGTTTATAATGAACCTCGTCCATTCCTGGAGAGGAATCCGTGCAGGTCTGAAGGGCAGATTTTAACTCGTTCAGAGTGAAAAGAAGGTTGTAGCTCTCAGTGTTGCCAGAAGAGAGAAGTTGCAAGGCGTTTTTTCTTTCAGGTTTTTGGTTTTGAGAAACAGAGCAAATTTGTTGGCAGATCTAGAGTTCAGTTCGATTTTGGAGGCCAGCAAATTAGCAACTGCTTTCTTCTCTGAGTGTCTGAGAGCTTGAGATGGTGAAAAGTTGGGCAGACGTTTTTGCCTTTGACTTTTTTAAAATGACATATATGTCGTCTTGCACGCTTTTGACATATTGTATTGTATTGTAATTCTCTTTTTTGTCATAACAGATTTCTCCGTGTGAAATTCGGGCTGCTCTCCTCTTGGAGAGCGCGTCGCTACACTGAGAGATCCACACTTTTTTTTTCTTTTTTTTCTTCTTTTTTTTCTTTTTTCCCCCCTTCGTGCAGTTTTTGTTTTGTTTTTTTCCTGTCTAAGTGGATTTTTCCACAGAATATTGCCAGGAACAACACTTTTGTTGCCGTAGGTTCTTTTACGTGCGCTAAATGCATGCTGTACACGGGACCTCAGTTTATCGTCTCATCCGAATGACTAGCGTCCGGATCCCCACTCAAGGCCTAGTGGAGGGGGAGAAAATACCGGCGACTGAGCCGTGATTCGAACCAGTGCGCTCAGATTCTCTCGCTTCTTAGGCGGACGCATTACCTCTAGGCCATCACTCCATATTGGGTTGAATGAAAATGAAACATGGTTCATTGGAAATAGAGTGAATGATAATTCACGTGAAATATGTCAACTGAATTTTTTTTTAAATGAGCTTTGTTTCTGCTTTCCACTGCAGGGAATACAATGCTATTCGAAATGGTTGTAAATTATTTTCATATCCATCCGCAGTTAGACACATGCTAGTGGCTGTCCTTGCGTCAGAAAATAAACACACTGTCATAACACACGCTAAATGTATTGCAGAGACATATGATATCAGAAAGAAAAGACTGGATTAGTCTCTTGATAACGTCAACTTGACAGAAATATGATGTGCAATAAACTACAATGTAAACCAAGAAAAATAAAGAATCAAAAAGAGAGGTTTGTGTATATATCCGTAATATTTTGACATCATTTACCTGACTGATATACATAAGTAGTATGCAACATATATTGATACAGGCACGCATCAATGTATGGGTGTTTTTGTGTTCATGTGTTTATGTTTTAGTTAGCATGTTTTGGGGTTCTCTTTCCTTTCCTTTCATCACATGCACAGGCTGATTTATTCCTCTTGGCATTTCAGCTACAAAACGTTATTTCGCAATAAAAATGGTCATTATCATTGTTATTCTCTCTCTCTCTCTCTCTCTCTCTCTCTCTCTCTCTCTCTCTCTCTCTCTCACACACACACACACACACACACACACACACACACACACACACACACACAAACACACACACATGTGCGCGCGCGTGCGAGGCGACTTCATAGTGATGTTTTTTCAGTGATGTGCAGTGGTACTTGTCAGATTCAGGTTCTGCTGCGCACCACTTACTGAGCCTCATGCTGATAACAACCATTGTCTGGTCGTAGACCCAGGCCAAACGTCATTTCCGGAATGGAGATGTCTGGTCGTGGATCCAGGCCAAACGTCATATCCGGAATGGAGATGTCTGGTCGTGGATCCAGGCCAAACGTCATTTCCGGAATGGAGATGTCTGGTCGTGGAACCAGACCAAACGTCATTTCCGGAATGGAGATGTCTGATCGTGGACCCAGGCCAAACGTCATTTCCGGAATGGAGATGTCTGATCGTGGACCCAGGCCAAACGTCATTTCCGGAATGGCGATGTCTGGTCGTGGATCCAGGCCAAACGTCATATCCGGAATGGAGATGTCTGATCGTGGATCCAGGCCAAACGTCATTTCCGGAATGGAGATGTCTGATCGTGGAACCAGACCAAACGTCATTTCCGGAGTGGAGATGTCTGGTCGTGGAACCAGACCAAACGTCATTTCCGGAATGGAGATGGTCATCGCGACCTGCCAACACAGTTCTGCGCATCTCTCTACACCAGAGGCTTTGACAGGAACTCATCACAGGCATGGGAGTGGAAGGAACATAGAGACTGTGGTAACAATGAGAGCAGGGAATGTTGAACCAAGAAATCTTTATTGTCAATGAGAAGTTAAATGGCCACAGTGGAAAACAGGAAAATGACATCTGACGGGTTCTTTAAGACCATCTTTCAGGGAACACTGCAGGGGATCAGGAGACAAGCCAGACAGTGATCGAAGTGTTCAGGCACATCACTGAGTGGACAGAGAGGAGCTTTGCCGGAACTCATGTCCTGCCTCACAACCAGCAGAAATGGAGACAGTCAGTGATTTGTTCAGCAGTGCAGCGGCCCCACGACTAGGCCACTTTACAGACCAGTGACAGTAACAGTGGCCAATGAGGATGAAACTGATTTCCTGTTGTATGTGACATTAATGCTCCTTTTGACATGCCTCATAATCCAGGCGGACATTATATCCAAATCATTATCCAAATCAAAAAGTTTTATGTTCATTTACTTTTTCCCTGTCTGTTAAATAATCTGCACACATACGTGGCCAGTGCTGAACTGAATACATCCACGAGATCATGGTTCAACACCCCACAATGTTTACAAAACAGCTTTTCAACATCACAAAACTCGAAATAGCAAATCGCATACATAAAGCCAAATAATAATCTACAGAAACAGGATGGTGAGAGCTGGTTCTTCGGCACATTTGTTATCAAACTGCTAGGTCATGATTAGAGCTCTCCACTGCTCTACCCTTTGACTGACATCACACATGTGTTCAGTGACTGTTTCACACAAAACTTCCAGTCCATCTGTCATGATCTTGATCAGTCACGCCTCTTCACTATGGTATCTTTTCACACAAACCACTTCAATCTGATTCCTCAAAGCACATTACATTAAATGGTAATTCTGAAGGCAGAGAACACATATTTTCCTTTTAGTCCTTTGTCCCATTTTCTCTGGGGACTTTCGATGAATTGTTTCCGGTGTTGGCTTACGTAGGTTGTTTCCCCTGATTTCCAGATCTTTCCCACCAGCTTATAAACATGCTGTCATCAACCGTCTTCTCATAGATTCTGTCCTCAGCCCTAAAGAAAGCACCAGCTTTTTATTTGAATATTTCCTATCATAAACCATGCAGACCATCATGCTCTTTGCCTGTCTGAATGAACATCAACTTCCTCAGTCTGTGTACTGCTCACACTGCAGTAACTGATGGAACTAATGGCTAACTTCTTGCTCTCAACACTGGTGAGGGGATTTGTTTTTTATTTTGCCTTTCGTTCTGTTTCATGGTTGTTCTTGTTGTTTGTGAATCCTTCTTGACAGTCCAACTAGCTTGGCTGCAGTTGACTACCATAGATAGAACAGCCGATTTGTTACAGAGTTAAACTTTTATCTGAAGGTTTTTGGTCCGATCCTGGTATCTCGTCCAGCTGAGTTAAGGATGGAGATTTTCCGGATGTCACCAGAAAACTTATGTTCCATCTTGCACGTGCCGTAAACTCCTTCATGAGTATACACACACAGAAGATTAAATATACCCAGTAACTATCCCGTTCTCTATGTCAGTGTTCAGTGGGTTATGGAAACATAAACAAAGCCAGCATGTACAAAATATCCCACTCACTAATCATCCATCAAATGGCATTTGTGTATATGTTGCAATAACCTTGTGGTATTGCACTCAACTGGGCAACGAATGTTCACGGGTTCGACTTCAGTTCTTTGCTGCATTTTCTTGTTAACTTGCTACTCTTCTCTAATAAACCTGCAGTGGCATTGTGGTTTCTGTCCATCTCGTGAGAGATAAGCGAATGGTCATTCAGCAAATTGGCAATTATTTCTTCACTTTCACGATGTAGTCATTGCGACCATATGTAGCCAACACAGTATATGTTCACTGCATGAGATGTTTGGTGTAGGCTGCGGTCAGCAGTTATTCGGCAAACTGGTAGATATTGGCCTCTCTTTACTTACACAATGTAGTCATTGCGACCATATGTAGCCAACACAGCATATGTTCACTGCATGAGATGCTTGGTGTGAGCTGCGGTCAGCAGCATAAGGACGTGTCACTTGTCTGGAATTTTAGTTCCTCTGATATCCTTCATGTTAGCCACGACTGTGTGCCTTTTACGCTCTTCTAACAGTGCACGTGTTTCTCTCACCTTCACAAGCTGGTAGTGACCGTTCACTACACGGTCACAGCGTCCTTTGTACACAGCTGCTTGAGAATGTGTTGTGTCAGAGGAGACAGAGAATCAAGCACACCCACTGTCACAACAAGGGAATAGAACACGAACAAAAGGCTTGATGCTGAATGAAGCAAAGCATGATGCAGCACCCACGTTCCAGACAGAGAATCAACCAGTTTGACGAATGCATCTGTACGTCACAAGTTGAACCAATGAACAGAAAATGCAGTGACACAAACCGACGTGCTGACACATATGACGACCCCCACCACCTTCACTAGCTCGGGAAGGCGGGTGAACTGACTATAAACAAACATCAACAACAACAGAGAAAGTCCACAGGCTGTGGGAACATGGTCCTATCGCAGCACCAGAGGAGGATGGCGAGACGAGGAAAGGCACATGAAGCACAAACATGGAATGGGTCCGTCCTGTCCGGTTCTCTATAGGTCTGTCTGTCAAATGTGACTTTGACAGCTTGTGGATTCATAACATTGCTTTGGGTGAGGCCCATGCCCTGCAGTGTTGAAGTGGTGTTGTACATGTTTCTGCTGATTCACAAATGACAGCAGTGTCAGCGTTCAGGTAAGTGGATGGGTAGTGTGAACAAATGTGTCTACAAGTGATTGGGATGGAATGTGACAAGAAGCAGGTAAAATAAACATCACACCAGTGGACACATTCCCTAAAACATTAAACATTGTAACTGGCGCTGGACCAGTATCTTAGCATTAACTGGGTAGACAGTTAACTGCTTCTTCCATAACTGACTGACGGACTGCTACGCTGATTGACTTACTCAGTGTGTAAGATCATGGCTGTTTGTGGGAGGTGTTGGCATTTTCACATAGATTTCTAATCATATAGAGGATCGTGTATATTTTGTTTTCTGAGATTGTCAAATCATATGCCAAAAACTTAAAATAAAAACTTCGGTGTTTGCGTTGATCTATATGTTTCTGTTGACTTCATCACAGATTACACAGTCCTGAACAACATCAGTGCCAATACCACAATGCTCAGAGCCATATGTCCAGGTATAGAATATTTCGTCAATCATAACAAAACAAACTACACACTCCTGCAAGTTAATATTTCGAACTGTCAGAACGACAAACTATCTTATTCGACAGGAGTAGTATATGGTGTGTGCGATGATTCAACTTCATTCTGTAGAATGAGTGTTTTACGACATATGCGAGTCCAGATTCATTTGCAGCGCTTGTCATATTGGTGTGATGCCAGTTACTGGCAAACATATCTGACATTCCTCCATGGGTACTTTAAAGTGGTTTGCATGTATCACAGCCTTGTGGAACTATATCTCCAACCATTTCCACTTTACATTAATATACATCATATCAACACTCCCTATGTCAACCTTAGTATTGTGGACATTAAGCAGCATAATTTCATAAAGAAATACACAATGAAATACACTGGATATGTGATGACACCGAATGTGGGGTTATATTTGCATAATGTTGAACCAAACATGATTTTCAATACAGATGTGAAGGGACCCAATGGACACGTTATCATAATCAGTGTACAGCAAGTATACTGTGATAGATATTTTGGGAGGAAACCATCATTGAATTACCGCAAAACAAATGGAAGTCAACAAAGTATGCACAGTTGGTACATAGACCAGTTCCCACACGTTAAAGTGTTTCTTTCATCATACATTTACATTCAGCTTCGTGTCACCGGACAGAATCAGAATATGAAACTTTATTTTTCTACACTGTCTGAGGGTGCACATCCCCATAAGTTGTCTAGTGGTTTATTTAATTGTTCTGTGGCCAGTTATTATGATTTCCAGGATCATCTAAACTGCAACCTGAAGACACAGTGTGAAAATGGTCAGGATGAAACAGAACACTGTCCCTTCAGCAGTCCTGACTGCCAGGGTCTGGTGGCTTCACATGATAAATGTCTTAAACTTGTTACATCAGACGAACGGAATAGTCATAACTGGTGGCTTTTTAAGTGCAAAAGTAGGGGTGGGAAACTGGCTTCTATCAAGACAAGAGAGGAACGTGAACATGTGTCACATTTTTTCAAATACTTCAACGAATTTAAATTATGCTTAGGATACACAACAGGTTGGGACACAGTACCTTTCTCATACAGCAAGTTTCCCAAATGGTCGGACGGCACACTGATCTACAAAATGAACCAGTTCAGAGTACAATATACATCCTACCCTTCAAGGATGATCACGAGTGTTGAATTTCCTTCTATGGTAATTTCCTCCCGCTCAAAAATTGGAATTAAAAAAGTGAGATGTTACCAAGCAGTGTGTGAAACGTACCCAAAATCACTCACACATGTTTCCTCTAAACCGATCATTGCTCAATGTTCGTCACAGTCTGTCCTCACAAGTACACGCCAGGTTCTGTTTCTTTGTCCAGGAAAACAACTGTCACACGGATTTTTGTTTTCCAACCTGCAAACCAACTGTGGAAATGCACAGAACGTACAGCCTCACATATTTACGAATGTTAGTTACAAACAGAACTATTTCACGGCTCCACCTACAAAGGTCGTAAAAGATTCACATAACATGTTTACATGTGACGATGATATGACAGAACTGCATTACACTTTCGTATGCAACTTCAGACAAGACTGCCCAGACAACAGTGACGAGTCTTTCTGTGAACTGTCTTCATGTAACGGTTTCCTGTGTTCCAACGCTCAGTGCATACTGCACAGCCAACGTTGCAATGAATATTCCGACTGTCTGGATGATTCTGATGAAATCGCTTGTCCAACAGAAGACACGTTACATTTTCCATTCAGAGAGGACATCAAGAGGGAACGATTTCACATCAACTTAGATGGTACAGGTTACTTTACTCAGCAGGAGATGAAAGCTGAGGACTCTTGTCCCGACACTCATTATCGTTGCACTGCTGAGTGGCTGTACTGTCTTTCTGTCTACACTCGATGCAATGGGTTTTCTGATTGTGTTTATGGGGAAGATGAACAAGGTTGTGAGACAGCTGATTGTCCTCACTTCTACCAGTGTAGAAATTCTAAAGTCTGTGTCCATGAACATCACCTGTGTGACGGTTGGAGTCAATGCCCCCAGCGGGATGATGAACTGATGTGTGACATGACCTGTCCGGAGGGATGTCTGTGTCAAGGTCATTCTTTCTGGTGTGATAAAAAATTCCCCAGTTATTTCTTCACTTTACTTCGCTTCGTTGATGCGTCAACGTCAGGAATGACACTGACGGATTTCACGAAAAATGCACACCTTGTTTACCTGAGTCTGTCTAATTGTTCCCTACACAATGTCTCAGGTGTGAATCTCGCCAACTTGCAGTCCATCATTCTTACCAACAACCACCTGAGTTCACTTGATATGGCCGTCTTTCTTAGGCTGCAAAGCTTGAGAATTTTATCTTTGGCAAATAACCCTCTACTGGAAATGACAAGTGCAATATTGAAGCATATTCATTATTCTTTGAAACGAGCGGACTTGTCGAACACGTATCTTAACATGCTGAACAATGAAGTGTCTGTTTATTTACCCTATGTTAAATATGTCAATGTGTCTGTTTCTGCCATAAAAACCATAGGAGTTAAAGGCTTCAAGAACATGCCTGCATTGATTGAATTAGACATAAGAGAGAATCAACTGATAAACTTTCCTTTGGATTTGTTCTCGAGGTCACGCCATTTGAAAACAATTTTCTCGTCAGATTATAAGATTTGCTGTGAGAATGTACTTCCTGAGCAAACAAGCACAATAAGATGTGTAGCACCTCAGGTTGTGCTTCCTTCATGTCAAACATTGATTCCATCAGAACTACACAACTATTTCTTCTGGACTGTGTGTGTTTTTGCTGTTGTGGGCAGTTTGGTTTCCCTTTTGTCTTCAGTTTCTGTCACAGGACTGTTTGGACGGGGTTTTCTAAAGGCCTTTGCACATCTACATTTCGCTGATATATGTATGGGAATTCACATTGGCATTGTTTTGGTAGCAAATAGCATATTTCGTGGAGACTACATCCAGTCTGAAAAGGCGTGGACCGAAAGTGTGACATGTAAGGTAACTGGTTTTCTTTTCTTTGTGTCCATTGAGGTGTCTGTTTTTGTCACTGCGACTATCACTTTGATTAATGGTGTCATTCTGTATTTTCCAAACAACGTGTGGGCTTTTAATAAGTGTTCAGTTGCTTTAGTCTGTGTGATAATTTGGTTGTTTGGAATCTTAATGTCTATAATACCATTTCTTCCTGGACTGTCACACTGGGGCCTCTCTGGCCAGTCAGCTCTATGTCGTCTGGCTTTATTTCAGCGTTACGGGTCTAATCAAGTGTTCAGGTGGTTCAATGTTAACGTTGTAATTAATTTCATCCTCAGCATAATAATTGTAGCTGACCAAATTGTCACCTGCAAACTCACACCAAAGTACATAATTACATTGGAACCCACAATGAGGACAGTGTATTCCTCGGTTCACCTGATGAGAAAAGTGTCTGTCACGTCTGCTGTTTGTTGGATTTCATTCGGTCTGGTCACGGTGATGTCAGCAGGCGGTGTCACTGTGTCAGACAAGATCCATGGAACCCTGGTGGTGTTCATGTCACCTCTCAGTGCTGCCCTCAACCCTCTGTTTTACATGTGGACTGTGGTGACACAGCGACGAGGGAAAGCACAAGAGGAAAAACTGTTAAAAGTGTTAAAGGCTCGATTGAAACAGTCCGCGAAAAACAAAGCTTTATGTAAATAAGTCAATCAAAATGAACATATCAGTCAACACATGCATCAGTTAATCAATCAATCTTTTCACATGCAAATATGCAGCCCCAAGGCAGACACATATATGTAGTCACAGTGTGGACCAGCAACATCTCCTCTCTGTGCTGTATTGACGCTTTGGGTCGAGGTCCTGAAGAAGCCTCTCCTCAAACGCTAGATCTCCCTCGTAGACAGCCGTTCACCATGCGTTGCAGTCAGTGACAAAGGTTTCCCACACAGATGCAGCAGGCAGTGGTCTTCCTATGTTCCATGTGCCAGCAGCCAGCTCAGAGAAGCATGATGTCCATTCTGGTCAGATGTCCAGCCCACCGAAGCTGGAGTTTCATGATGAATGCTTCAACCCAAGTCATCTCCGCCTTGCAAAGCACTTCTGTGTCATTAACCCTGTCTTCCATGTCATACCATGGTCTTATACAAGCACTGGAGGCAGAACTAATCCAGTGCTTTGATCTGTTTTCTGTAATGCGTTATGTCTCACAGCCAAAGAGCAGGGTTATAATGACAACTGCCTTGAGGACTGTAATCCATGTCAGCGTCCAGCGGGTCATGGAAACAAGAACATACCCAGCATGCACACCCCGAAAACGGAGTATGGCTGTAAATAAATAAAACGGCCATACACGTAAACTGTTTCATGTCTGTATGAGTGTGTTTGTGTGCATGACTGAAACCTGATTGAATGACACAGGAAACGAATGATGAGCGCTGAACAACAGCTGTCAGTCGGCTTTACCCAGGTAGGCAGCCTGCTGTGGAAATGTCACCGTGTTTGTGAAACGCCTGGAGCTTGGTCCCAGACCGAGAATAGGCGCTTTATAAGTGTCCATATCGTTCATTCATCGTACTTCATGGTCAGTTTGATGCTGCGTTTTCCTCACGCTCTTGTCCACAGCACCTTTCTTTGCTCGTCTCTTACATACTTCATAATCCATGCTGTAAGTTGAGGAAAGGCAGCTTCCTAGGTATGTGAAATAGTCTGCATTGTTCAGAGGTGTTCCCTACATTGACTTCATTGTCAGAGTTGTTCCCTCTGCAGTGTACATTATTCAGTTGTTCCCTCTGTTGTGTACATTGTTCAGTTGTTCCCTCTGCTGTGTACATTGTTCAGTTCAGAGTTGTTCCCTCTGCTGTGTACATTGTTCAGAGTTGTTCCCTCTACTGTGTACATTGTTCAGAGTTGTTCCCTCTACTGTGTACATTGTTCAGCGTTCTATTTCGGTTTGAGGCTCTGGAAGGGCAAGTCCTTGTGCTGCTGTTTACAGGCAGCAGGTGCAATAGCTGAATGGTTAAAGTGTTGGACTTTCAATCTGAGAGTCCCGGGTTCGAATCTCGGTGCACCTGGTGGTTAAAGGGTGGAGATTTTTCCGATCTTCCAGGTCAACATATGTGCAGACCTGCTAGTGCCTGAACCCCCTTGGTGTGTATACACACACAGAAGATCAGATATGCACGTTAAAGTTCCAGTCATCCATGTCAGCGTTTGGTGGTTTATGGAAACAAGAACATACCCAGCATGCACACCCCGAATACGTGTGGCTGCCTACATAGCGGGGTATTAAAACGAAGCGGTCATACACATAAAATGTTACATGTCTGTCTGAGTGTGTATATGTGTGTACGTGCCTGAAATCTGATTGAATGACACAGGAAACGAATAATGAGCGCCCAGTGGCAGCCGTCAGTCGGCTCTACCCAGGTAGACAGCCTGTGGTGCAAATGACCCCGTGTTTGTAAAGCACTTAGAACTTGGTCTCTGACCGAGGACAGACAAAATGTAAGTATCCACATCAATCAATCAATCAATCACTTCTATTTCAAGTGGTATGTAAAGTTTGCAGTCTTGTTTAGATGTCCATCTCCTGTTTTGTTATACAGTGTTATTCAGTGTTTGTGTTTGTCTTTTGTGACAGTGTTGGTTAATTTCTTCCTAAGAGGGGAATGTGGGAAAGATCTTTTAATGACAATTTGTTACTAATAGTTTTCGTATTTATTGCATCGGCACTGGTTCCTTGTATCCATTGATCGAAATTTCTGCCATTTGCTAAAATCTGGTGCGTGATCATTAAAGTCAAGTTCAAAACCCTAAGTAAATTCCGTTTTCCATTTGACCTTTGAATAGAATTCTTTGCGTAATCCTTACATATGGTCTATCAATTAACACATAAACACCCCTCCACACCCCTCCTGCATTCCATCATTATTCCTCCCATAGCATCGAATCCTTCTAAATTACCATTCACAAACACATGTACATATGCACGCACACACACACACACACACACACACACACACACACACACACACACACACACACACCATACACTCAACCCGCCCATGCACACGTTCTATACCCCTTTTCTCCACACCTCACAACCCCGCAACACTTTGGGTCACGGTGTTGAAAAGATAAACGCCGTTTTCTGTCTTTTTGAAAGCAGCAGCATCACTGCTTGTTGTATCCTTTTTTGGGTGTGTTGCGGGGGGAGGGGGGAGGAGGTGGGGGCTTGTGACCCCATACTGTATAGTGGGTTTGGACTGTGCCGGAATGGTGACAGAAGAGCCCCTCTTTCTGTGGCCAAGTTCCAGTGTTTCTGAGTGGACATGATTTGTCCATCTGTATTTTGCAGGTCCACGTCTGTATGATGTATGAGCCAGCGTCAGAGTGAGTGCGAAGAGTCCATCTCCCTGTGACCAGGAATTAGTCCGTGAAGCTTCGTGACAATGTTTTTCTCCATATACTGAAGGAGAGAGTGTCTGAAAACCCCCAGTAATGAAGGCAGTCGTTCTGCTTTCTTGTCCACGACACTCACAGAGCAGAACCTGACACAGCAGGGTACGGAATGCACGGCTCTGTGAACATGGCTTGATGGTCCCTGGCCAGTGACAAAACAAACAACTTCAATAAACCTCCACACAATGAACCTGCAGCTCCATCATTCTTGATGCTGTGCCACATATCAATTCTAACTGGGGACCAAAACAAATCAATTTTCTTTTCTGTGCAGATGTAAAATCTCCAAGATATTGCCCATGAACTCTCACCTCTCACTCAGACAAAGAGAGGATGGGGAGAGAAGAAGATGTGTGTGGGAGGGGGGGGGGACGGGGGGACAAAGCGAGAGAATGTATACATGTCATAAAAGAACAGATCTGAGTCGGAGTGAGAGTGCAAAACACACAAAGTGCTTCAACTTATTTATTACTCATTCATGTCTGCATGAGACTCCAGCCATTTTAAGAATTTAGATTCTTTGGATTTTCTCCACTTTTCTGCCAAAGTGTTTAATGTATACATTAAGGGATTGATAGCAGAGTTTAATGGTAGTATGAATATTGCTAAAGCCACGTTCACTTCTCCAGGAATGGGAATACCAGCCAGTGCTAGAATTCCACACAATCCAATAGGAAACCAGCACATGAAATCTGTGACTGCAATAGTAATCAGCCGCTGAGCAATGGTAATGTCTTGTGACACCTTGGTAGAACTTGTCTTCAAAGCATTGCTCTGTATGGACCAGTAGATAAATGCCTGACCCAAAGAGATGAATAAAAAGAGGACGAAATTGAAAATGATCATGACACAAAAGGAATACAATTTACCTTTGAATTCTTGTTTCGTTACTGGCAGTGGAATACAGATACCTGTCTGGCTGTAAAATTCCCAGTGTGATGTCACTGGGAGTAAAGGCAACAAGGCAAGAGACCAGCCAACTAACCAGATCAGTAGACAAACGACTGTTGCTGATGTTCGCTCAAACCTCCAGGTGCTGAATGGAAAGCAGAGGACAATAAAACGATCTAAAGTGATCAGGCAGATGATCAGAGCTGACACCTCACTGGACAACAGAGACAGAAAACCGGCCACTTTACAGGCCATACTGCTTTTCCATGTGTCATCAAAATGAAGATATCTGCCACGAAACCGTTCATCAGCCATACCTATTATAGCCATATAAATACCCATCAGAAAGTCAGCAACAGTAAGGTTGGTGACAAACACACTGAAGCCACTGGAAGAGGTCATGCTCCTTAGAAATAACCGTGAACAGAAAGAGAAGATGTTCCCAGACACAGCCAGACAGGTGATCAGCCACAGAAATCCACGGTATGTCCATGACTGCAGTAAATCATCACATGATGAAATCTCATCCTTGGGGGCGTGACAAGATGCGGTATCGAAATTTTCAGGGAGCATTTCTTTACAGCATAGTTTATAGTTTTCTGCTGAAATGAAGCGTAGATTGGAAAGCGTTTTGAAAATGTCAGGTGGGAAGGTTTTCACAGGACTGCCATCCATGTACAGTTCAGTCAGATGTGGAGTGTGCGTAAAACCATCAGGATTTACAGTGTGGATGGAAGTAAAAGATAAATCCAGTTTCTGTAAGCGGAAAAATGGTGTCAACACTTTTGAATCAAATGCTGTCAGTACTGTGTGTGACAGATCCATCACAGTGAGAGCACTTTGCTGAACAATCGATGGATCAGCATGGAGTGATGAGATGGGGTTGCCAGACAAGGACAGTGACTCCATATTTCCTAAGTTAAAAATTAAAGTCATGTTGATGTGTGTCAGTTTGTTGTCACTGAGGTCAAGGAATCTTAGATTTAACATCTTCATTTCAGGTATCCAGAACAGAGAACACTCGGCAAGAACCAGATGGATAAGATAGATGTTACTGTTCACATCAGACAGTGTCAGACCTGAACCTGTGGCATCCAAGGAGCGGATCTGAGGGAAGAGTGCAGCATGGAAAGGCTGGACACAGAGAAAAGTGTGAACCTGACAGAGACAGGCTACAGGGCAGGTTGCATTGCACCATAGTTCATCGTCATGCATTGGGCAGTGAGGCCAGCCATCACACACGTGGTCACTGTGTACACATATCATTGAATATCGACATCGGAGAAACCCTGGACATGTCATCGCCTCACACCCCTCTTCATCCTCATGCTCCATACAATCATACATCTCATTGCATCGTGTGTAAACAGGCAGACAGTCGTTGAATTCTCCAGGACAACGATAATGACTACCTGGACAAGACTCACTGGAATTCACTGGGACTGAGAGAAACTGTGAAATTCCATTGAAATCAACAAGAACTGGAGATGGGAAACGTCTCCAGGAAACGTGCATCGCTTTGAAAGCAGTGCAGCTCTTTTCATCTGATTCATCCTGACAGTGGGACACTTGATCACACACGTTATCAAAGGAGATACACTGACCATTGGTGCACGTGAAAACTGTGTTGACACACTGGGGATGCTGACAGAAAGATTCATCGTTGGAATCCACACAGTCAGCTGTGAAGTCACATACCAAGGAATATGACAGAGTGGTTATGTCTTCACTGCACGTGAACGTGGGGGTTAAAGTGACGTGAAGATCTGTGTGATTTAACGTATGCATGTTTGATGACTGATTAGAATGATGGCAAAGAGGTGTATACTGTTGACCACACACTTCACTATAGTTGTAAGCACAAGAGAGAACCTTGTGGGTCACAGAACCATCGTGACACTCTGTCACAGAGTACTCTCCCTTTGACTGTGACAGTTGTGTGTTGGCTAAAGAAATGCCCATTAGTTTGTAGAATTTATCAGTAGTCATATTTAATCCCATTTCACACGACACCTCAAACCATTTTCCGGTACAACCGGTGTAACGTATACGCATATCTTCGATACCAAAGAGGAGACAAGTAATCATATCACCATCGTAGTCAGAATAAGAACCCTCAAATAAATGATGGAAAACAGTTCTGTGTTCAGTATGTAGACTATGTTGATACATGCCAGGCAGTGCCGCATTATTTGAATATAATCTTAACAGAAAATGTGAAAAACTGCTCCAGTATCTTTTTGCTTTATTGGTCATGGCTTTGTATGGATCATGGAGACATGTGGGGAAGTTTAGTTCACCCCCAAGAGAATTGCAATAATCAGTACCGATTTTGATATTAGCTTTTTTCTCTAGATATTTTTCCAGTTTCACAAATTTGTAACACCGGTCACATAAGGCCAGCAACCCCTGACAGTCAGCACTGCTGAAGGGACAGTGTTCTGTTTCATCCCGTCCATCTTCACACTCTGTCTCCAGGTTACAGTCCATGTGGTGCTGAAAGCTGGAGTAGTGATCCACTGAACAGTTCCACAAACCACTGGGTAGCTTCTGGGGTACTTTACTTTCAGGAAAAAATGAAATATAGAACTGAAAGCATGCTGTATTGGTTTCTTTGATGCATTCATCACTCTCAAAAGAAGCAATGAGTTGTGTCTCATTAAAAGAGTACAGCTGAGCAATCTCAGGCTCCCACTTGAACATATTCCAAATTAGAAATCTGTCGTCGGATCTTTGACATCCATGACGACATCGATACAGCTGGATGTAGACTGGATATGGTGACAGCTCCTTGACACTGACCATGAATGAATGTCGGAATGGCACATCTATATTTCTCCACACAGTCTGTGTATAATTTTCACTTGCATTTCTTTTTATTGTGAAGTATCCGGATGATGATGTTGTCATCACAAGAATCACATCGGGTGCTTTTTTTTAAATTCAAAGAACCATTTTCTTCAAAAGACATGTAAATTACAATACACAGCAAGCAACCAGACAGCTATGAAGATCACGCACAATAAACACGGAAAATGGAATCGACCATTTTATCCATCACTCAACCGTGTAGAGCATGAAACACAAATTCAAATGAGGAAGAGAAAAAAAATCTGCATATGCATGACTGTACACGTATTCCTCACTTGACATGTACATTCAGTGATGACAGAATGAATGTGGAAACAAACATCACAGACACTTCCGATCTTGTTACAGCTTTTAGAAGGCAAGGGAAGCTACTGCAACGAATCAAAGATACATATATTTCAGATCTTGTTACAGCTTTTAGAAGGCAAGGGAAGCTACTGCAACGAATCAAAGATACATACACTTCAGATCTTGTTACAGCTTTTAGAAGGCAAGGGAAGCTACTGCAACGAATCAAAGATACATATACTTCAGATCTTGTTACAGCTTTCAGAGAACAAGGGAAGCTACTGCAACGAATCAAAGATCACCGAGGCTTGGTGATTCAAATCTTTGTGCTGAAAACTTTGTGCTCTACAGTTATATCCTTTTGTCATGAGACTTCAATGTCTTTTCATTTGGGGTTTGGCCAGGTATGTGTGAACAGCTGGTGCTTTGTTCACTCCTGTGACAGGTGCCATAGTCTACCAAAAGGTCGGGTTCTAAAGATGCCTTTGATCAATACATTTACCACTCACAGCAAGGCGTTCGGTGCTATGGCACTTGCGGTAAGCTGACTGAAACAGCTCTAGAAGGTTATGTTATTCCAAATGTTGCAGCAACTGTATCAATATAATACGCTCTAACACCTTTGACAAGAAAGGTAGATTAGAAACTGAACGGTAGTGCTTCAAACCGTCGGGGCACCGCGATGTTGACTCGTGCACCATCCTTCTCCATTCTGGGCGATCATGTGTGAGAGCTTGTGTCTCATCAGATGTCAGCCCTGTCCACTCTTCACTGTTGTCAGACCATTCTCTTTCCTTTGTCTGCCTCTCTCTTCCCTTCTGCCGTTCCTTGGAGGATGACTTTGGCAAGGCCGTTTGATCTTGTGGTATGACCATGCCATTTCTGTTTCAGCTTCTTCATGATGGTCAGTAGGTCGTTGTATAGCCCAATATGTTGAGTGATGGTCTAACGAACTTGCTCGTTGGTGATATGTTCGAGATACGAGATGCCCAAGATCTTTCAATAGCATCTCATTTCCACAGCTTGGATTTTCTTTTGAGTCCATGTCTCACAAGCGTACAAAAATATGGAAAGTACCAGTGTGCGCATGAGTCTGACCTTGTCCCTGATGGTGATTCTGCCGTCTTTCCATACGGGCTTCAGTCTTGCCATGGCTGTTTGAGCAGTTCTTGCAAGAATTTCTGGTTTGGAGCCCTGGTCACTGATTATGGCACCCAGATGTTTGAAAAGCCGGACAGTTTTAAGTTTCCGTCCGTGAACCTTTATGTCTGCTTTATGTTGCTATTGGACATAAGCTTGGGTTTCTCAGCACTTATTTCCATCCCATGTTTTGTTGAGGCCTCATCAAGCTTTTTTTTTTTTTTTTTTTTTTTTTACCAAGGGGGCAAGTTCTCCTTCTCCACATGCCAGGCTGTCAATGTCATCTGCAAACCTCAGGTTGGTAATGACCCTTCCTCCAAAGTTTATAGTGCCAGTATAATCTTTAAGGGATTCAATCATTATTTCCGTCGGGAATATGTTCTATAGGATGGGAGAGAGTAAGCACCCCTGACGGACCCCAACCGAAGAGTGAAACCATTTCCCTATAGTTCCCTGGACTAGTACGACGCTGGCTGCCCTGGCACATAGCTGTTGGATGGTGTTGATCAACTTCTGGCCCATACTGATTTTTTTCATTGTGGCTCAAAGTGCCTCATGCCAGACTCTGACAAACGCTTTTTTTTTGGAGTCGACAAACACGTGATAGAATTTCCTCTGGTGTTGGAGGTGTTTTTCATACAGAACCCGTAGGTAGAAAATCTGTTCTATGGTGCTTCTTCCCTGTCGAAATCCTGCCTGTTCCTCCGCAATGATCCTGTCTGCCTGGGGCTGTAGTCTGCTCAGTATTATCTTAAGCATGACTTTGCTGATGTGACTGATAGGACTGTGCGTAAGTTTGACATTACCGGAGGTTGCCTTTGTTGTGGGAGAGGTATAATGAAGTTGGCCATTCACCTGTATTCCAGATTTGGTTGCAGATGACAGTAAGCACATCAGTCACTGATTCTCCTCCATTCTTCAAAAGCTCAGCTGGGATGTTGTCTATTCCTGCAGCCTTTCCGCATTTCAGTGATCTTACCGCAGACTCTACTTCTTCATGGAGAATTGGGAAGTCATCCTCGTTTGTTGGCTCCTGGCAAATCGCAGCGCTTGGGTCACCTTGCTTCTGGAAGTTGTATAATTCAGAGCAGTACTCATTCCATCTGTTTATGATTTCTTCTTCTTCAGTGAGACAGTTGCCATCATTGTCTTGGATTGTACTGACTTTACTTTGTTTCCGTTTAGTGAGGTTTTTGACAAGTTGGAAAGCTTTGTTTTGGAATTGTTACTGCCAAGCAAAGCTTCAGTCTCTTCGCATTGTTCTTCTATCCACTGATGTTTTGCTTCTTTCATTTCCCTCCTGATCTTCTTACTTATTTCTCTGTATTCCACCTTGCTTCATCCGTGTTCTTAACTTTTTAATGTTTCTTCTGGTGTCACACAGGTCCAAGATGTTTTCAGTGACCCATGGCTTCGATATCAACGGCTGTTCACCAACACTTCTTTCGCTGTTTACGTTACTATTGCATTGAAGGTGTTGGTGATGGCTTCAACATCTTCCAAGAGGAGCAGTGGTCCGAACTTTCTTCCAGTTGGTGCCCGAAATCCTTCTACAATGTTGGGGTCTTTCAGTTTATCCAGGTTGAATTTAAGCCTGCTGCTCTTTGGCTTCTTGACTCCTTTCAAACATACTCTGAAGGGCATCATGACAAGGTCATGGTCACTGTCAATATCACTTCCTGGGAAGGTGCTAGTTCTGGCTGTGCTCACTCCTGACTTGTACCGGCTTTGCACTAAGATGTGGTCAGTTTGGTTGTGAGACTGGCCATTGGGTGAGTGCCCAACAAGGGAAAAAGAAAGAAAAAAACGCGTCGAAGAAATCTGTATCCCCGGAACATGGAGGCAGATATGAGGAGGACAGGCCACACCTGGGAACAGTTTGAGTGACTTGCTCAGGACTGGGATGGCTGGACAGCACTTGTTGGTGTTACACGGATACCTGACACAGAACCAGTTGGTTGAACAATTAGAACTCTTTCTTGATATTACCATTTCGCACACAGACAACAATTGCTTTTGCTTATTTATGAATTGAATGAAATAGACTTAACAAATAAACTTGTGAGTTGAACAAACAGACCTTTAAACAAACAGCAATCTCTTCAGTTGCTCACCTGAGACAGAACCAGTTAGTTGAACATTTGAAACGCTTTTTTCTTTTCACGTCACACACTAGCTGATTTACAGGTGTACAGCAATCCAGCTCAACAGCTGCTGATTGCTGTCTGAAAGCTGTTACAGGCCCTTCTGCATTTCCTACATGAATTTAAAGAACACACACACACACACACACACACACACACACACACACACACACACACACACACACACACACACACACACACACACACACACACACACACACACATATATATATATATATATATATATATACAAAGAGAGAGAGAGATTTATAGATATGTACATATATAATCACACACACACACACACACACACACGCACGCATGCACACACACAAATACACACACACACACACACACACACATATATATATATATATATATATAAAGAGAGAGAGAGAGAGAGAGAGAGAGAGAGATTTATATGTATATATAGATATTATATAATCACACACACACACACACACACACACACACACACGCACACACACACACACAGCTGTGCTGTGCTCACCTGTCACTTCACAGTCTCCTGAAATTAAATTTATTGCTTCAGTTTATGCAATACACATAAACAAATGAACATATCATATAAGACCAAGTGACGAATATAGAATGAAAGTTAAAAAATGAGAGAGAGACAGAGAGAGAGAGAGAGAGAGAGAGAGAGAGAGAGAGAGAGAGAGAGAGAGAGGAAAGACAAATCAAATCTATTTATTGCTAGATGAAATATGCTCTGCTGCTTGAATCGATTTTCACAGTAAAGAATGATTATAAATAGCTTGTTCATATCCTCTGTTGAACTGATGTGTTTGGTTCCTAACTGGCTTCGTGTGGTGTCAGTGTGTAGAAACAAAGATAACAGTGTGTAAAGTGGTGTGTGCATCCCCCGTGGGGATGCTGGGGGTCTTTCAGCATTAAGTGGCATCCCTGCCGTCTGGAAATTCTGTGCTAGAAATTTCCTCTTTTCTATTGCTATCTTTCTTTCTGCGTTCTTTCTTCCTTCCCTGCTTTCTGCTTTTCCTGCCTTCCCAGTCAATCCTCCTTTCTTTTTCCAGCATGCCTTTACATTTTTTCTCTCTTTTCCGCAGTCTATAATGTACTGTCTGTGCTGCTTTGCTCTCGCGATTAGGTAGTGAAATTGCAAACACTGGGATGCACACTTGCTGTTCATTCTGCCGTGTTATTTACCGATAAGACCTTATGTATTTTTGTCTGGCTTTGAAGTATTGTTGTTGTTTTGTTTTCCTTCTTCGTGATTTCTCTTTCCTTTTTTTCCTTCTTTTTTTGTAATCTGGGGATGGTAAGTTAAGCGGAAAGGCTGACGTCCTCAGCACAGCCGAGTTATATTTGCCATAAGCAGCTAAATGGATGTTAGCATTGTCTTCAGGTCTGGGTAATGCCGCGGGTAACGAGTTAGCCTGCTATCTCGACCACGGCTAGTCCAGTTTGTGAGGACTCTGTCTCCCTTCTGTGGGTGAATTCCCTGAAGCTTTGGGTAGTTTTCCCGTGCCAAGGCTTCAGTGGATGCACCTGAAAATACCTTGGACTACTTTGGTTACATGTGGTGTGTCCGTGGGTGTGAGATGCAGGCGATATTTTTGACTCACTTGTGTAAACAAAATGTCTATGTCATCATCACAGTGGACAGGCACTGAACGATATGCAGCCTTGAGATCAAGTTTTGCACATCAGTACCCCTTCTTAGCGATGCTACAAGCGTCTGCAATGGTTTGGAAACGTTCACTGTGTAGCGTGGTATAATCATTCATAGCACTACCCAACGGGCGACTCCCGTCGTGTATAATACACACACTATCACCACCACTGTCTTTTGGAATGACTGCAAGGGGGCTGACCATTGCAGGCTTCTCAGATGGAACAATATAGTTACCGTGCTTTATTTGGGTGTGTAATTCATCCTCTACTGCATCACAATGTACAATTTGTGATCTCTGCTTTCAGCTTGCACAACACTAACGCCTTTGTTGGTTATTCAAAATCCCTCTCGTATGCCTCTTAGAAGAACATCCCGATCAGGGTCATTTCTAAATTCAGTTTCCCACACATCCAGACAATTAGAAATGCTAGAAATGCTTTTATCACCCCTTCCTTCAGCTCAGTGTCCTCTGGCACCCCATCAACACGAAAGGCAATAAAGTCGGGAATTTGAAGTGCTCCCTCACCTGACCGCGTCGTGTTGAGGAAGACAGTGGGGTCGAGGTCTACACCATCCCCAAGGACCGTTGTGCCACCCGTCGTGCCGTCCTCTGCCGTGCGATACAGAAGGTCGTCAGTGGTAGAAATGATCGCTGTAGTGTTGTCGCTGACCTGCTGTGAAGTCGCTGCTCTGCTGTGTTCCCTCCACATAGGTCCCTTGTCCGTCGCCTGAAGCTCGACTAAAAGCGCCATTGTTGCTGCACGATGCCCGGGTTTTAAAGGCACGTCATCAATATCGGAGACTGTAGCACTGGACAAGGCCAGCCACGAGTCAAAACCGTGCTCCGACAACGTTTCCCCAGCATTACCATGGAGACCCTGGGCCCAGTCTTTCAATTAAAAAAATTCAGCCATGGTGAAATACATAAAACAATTTGTTTTAAACAAAATTGTCAGTAACAACTGAAGTGCGCAGGCACACAAAGAACAGGACAACAAGCTGCGGGCTGCATGCTGCTGGCGACTGAATAACTCTGACATTTTGAGCATACAGGCTGTTCTAACACCTGTACTGAGCTTCTGTTCTGAATATGAACCCGCAATCACACAGGTATGATCTTGCCTGCAGATTGACGTGCGACAAGGGTCAGCAGAGGCCAGTCAAACTGTTTAACTGTTTGGAGCATTCAGAACATTTATATATTATTTATACTGAATACCACTTGAAAAAAAAAAGCTTTATTTCTGCTTTCCACTGCAGGGAATACAATGCTGTTCGAAATGGTTGTAAATTAGTTTCATATCCATCCGCAGTTAGACACGTGCTAGTGGCTGTCCTTGCGTCAGAAAATAAACACACTGTCATAACACATGCTAAATGTATTGCAGAGACATATGATATCAGAAAGAAAAGACTGGATTAGTCTCTTGATAACGTCAACTTGACAGAAATATGATGTGCAATAAACTACAATGTAAACCGAGACAAATAAAGAATCAAAAAGAGAGGTATGTGTATGTATCCATATTACTTTGATATCACTCAACTGACTGATATACATGAGTAGTCTACAATAGATATTGATACAGGCGTGCATCAGTGTATGAGTGTCTTTGTGTTCGTGTGTTTATGTTTTAGTTAGATTTTTTCCCCTTTCTCTTCATCGCATGCACAGGCTGATTTATTCCTCTTGGCATTTCAGCTACAAAACGTTATTTCGTAATAAAAATGGTCATATTCAATGTAGTTCTCTCTCTTTCTGTCTTTCTCTCTTTCACACACACACACACACACACACACACACACACACACACACACACACACACACACACGCGCGCGCGCATAGTGTTGTTTTATTAGCGATGTGCAGTGGTACTTGTCGGATTCAGTTTCTGCTGCGCACCACTTACTGAGCCTCATGCTGATAACAACCATTGTCAGGTCGTGGACCCAGGCAAAACGTCATTTCCGGAATGGCGTTGTCTGGTCGTGGATCCAGGCAAAACGTCATTTCCCGAATGGAGATGTCTGGTTGTGGATCCAGGCCAAACGTCATTTCCGGAATGGAGATGTCTGGTTGTGGATCCAGGCCAAACGTCATTTCCCGAATGGAGATGTCTGGTTGTGGATCCAGGCCAAACGTCATTTCCGGAATGGAGATGTCTGGTCGTGGATCCAGGCAAAACGTCATTTCCAGAATGGAGATGTCTGATCGTGGATCCAGGCAAAACGTCATATCCGGAATGGAGACGTCTGGTCGTGGATCCAGGCAAAACGTCATTTCCGGAATGGAGACGTCTGGTCGTGGATCCAGGCCAAACGTCATTTCCGGAATGGAGATGGACATCACGACAACTGCCAACACAGTTCTGCACATCTCTCTACACCAGAGGCTTTGACGGGAACTCATCACAGGCATGGAAGTGGAAGGAACATACAGACTGTGGTAACAATGCGAGCAGGGAGTGTTGAACCAAGAAGTCTTTATTGTCAATGAGAAGTTAAATGGCCACAGTAGAAAACAGGAAAATGACATCTGACGGGTTCTTTAAGACCATCCTTCAGGGAACACTGCAGGGGAACAGGAGACAAGCCAGACAGTGATCGAAGTGTTCAGGCACATCACTGAGTGGACAGAGAGGAGCTTTGCCGGAACTCATGTCCTGCCTCACAACCAGCAGAAATGTAGACAGTCAGTGATTTGTTCAGCAGTGCAGTGGCCCCACGACTAGGCCACTTTACAGACCAGTGACAGTAACAGTGGCCAATGAGGATGAAACTGATTTCCTATTGTAGGTGACATTAATGCTCCTTTTGACATGCCTCATAATCCAGGCGGACATTATATCCAAATCATTATCCAAATCAAAAAGTTTTATGTTCATTTACTTTTTCCCTGTCTGTTAAATAATCTGCACACATACGTGGCCAGTGCTGAACTGAATACATCCACGAGATCATGGTTCAACATAACACAATGTTTACAAAACAGCTTTTCAACATCACAAAACTCGAAATAGCAAATTGCATACATAAAGCCAAATAATAATCTACAGAAACAGGATGATGAGAGCTGGTTCTTCGGCACATTTGTTATCAAACTGCTAGGTCATGATTAGAGCTCTCCACTGCTCTACCCTTTGACTGACATCACACATGTGTTCAGTGACTGTTTCACACAAAACTTCCAGTCCATCTGTCATGATCTTGATCAATCACGCCTCTTCACTATGGTATCTTTTCACACTGACCACTTCAATCTGATTCCTCAAAGCACATTACATTAAATGGTAATTCTGAAGGCAGACAACACATATTTTCCTTTTAGTCCTTTGTCCCATTTTCCCTGGGGACTTTCGATGAATTGTTTCCGGTGTTGGCTTACGTAGGTTGTTTCCCCTGATGTCCAGATCTTTCCCACCAGCTTATAAACATGCTGTCATCAACCGTCTTCTCATAGATTCTGTCCTCAGCCCTAAAGAAAGCACCAGCTTTTTATTTGAATATTTCCTATCATAAACCATGCAGATCATCATGCTCTTTGCCTGTCTGAATGAACATCAACTTCCTCAGTCTGTGTACTGCTCACACTGCAGTAACTGATGGAACTAATGGCTAACTTCCTGCTCTCAACACTGGTGAGGGGATTTGTTTTTTATTTTGCCTTTCGTTCTGTTTCGTGGTTGTTGTTCCTGTTGTTTGTGAATCCTTCTTGACAGTCCAACTAGCTTGGCTGCAGTTGACTACCATAGATACAACAGCCGATTTGTTACAGAGTTAAACTTTTATCTGAAGGTTTTTGGTCCGATCCTGGTATCTCGTCTAGCTGAGTTAAGGATGGAGATTTTCCGGATGTCACCAGAAAACTTATGTTCCATCTTGCACGTGCCGTAAACTCCTTCATGAGTATACACACACAGAAGATTAAATATACCCAGTAACTATCCCGTTCTCTATGTCAGTGTTCAGTGGGTTATGGAAACATAAACAAAGCCAGCATGTACAAAATATCCCACTCACTAATCATCCATCAAATGGCATTTGTGTATATGTTGCAATAACCTTGTGGTATTGCACTCAACTGGGCAACGAATGTTCACGGGTTCGACTTCAGTTCTTTGCTGCATTTTCTTGTTAACTTGCTACTCTTCTCTAATAAACCTGCAGTGGCATTGTGGTTTCTGTCCATCTCGTGAGAGATAAGCGAATGGTCATTCAGCAAATTGGCAATTATTTCTTCACTTTCACGATGTAGTCATTGCGACCATATGTAGCCAACACAGTATATGTTCACTGCATGAGATGTTTGGTGTAGGCTGCGGTCAGCAGTTATTCGGCAAACTGGTAGATATTGGCCTCTCTTTACTTACACAATGTAGTCATTGCGACCATATGCAGCCAACACAGTATACGTTAACTGCATGAGATGCTTGGTGTGAGCTGCGGACAGCAGCATAAGGACCTGTCACTTGTCTGGAATTTTAGTTCCTCTGATATCCTTCATGTTAGCCACGACTGTGTGCCTTTTACGCTCTTCTAACAGTGCACGTGTTTCTCTCACCTTCACATGCTGGTAGTGACCGTTCACTACACGGTCACAGCGTCCTTTGTACACAGCTGCTTGAGAATGTGTTGTGTCAGAGGAGACAGAGAATCAAGCACACCCACTGTCACAACAAGGGAATAGAACACGAACAAAAGGCTTGATGCTGAATGAAGCAAAGCATGATGCAGCACCCACGTTCCAGACAGAGAATCAACCAGTTTGACGAATGCATCTGTACGTCACAAGTTGAACCAATGAACAGAAAATGCAGTGACACAAACCGACGTGCTGACACATATGACGACCCCCACCACCTTCACTAGCTCGGGAAGGCGGGTGAACTGACTATAAACAAACATCAACAACAACAGAGAAAGTCCACAGGCTGTGGGAACATGGTCCTATCGCAGCACCAGAGGAGGATGGCGAGACGAGGAAAGGCACATGAAGCACAAACATGGAATGGGTCCGTCCTGTCCGGTTCTCTATAGGTCTGTCTGTCAAATGTGACTTTGACAGCTTGTGGATTCATAACATTGCTTTGGGTGAGGCCCATGCCCTGCAGTGTTGAAGTGGTGTTGTACATGTTTCTGCTGATTCACAAATGACAGCAGTGTCAGCGTTCAGGTAAGTGGATGGGTAGTGTGAACAAATGTGTCTACAAGTGATTGGGATGGAATGTGACAAGAAGCAGGTAAAATAAACATCACACCAGTGGACACATTCCCTAAAACATTAAACATTGTAACTGGCGCTGGACCAGTATCTTAGCATTAACTGGGTAGACAGTTAACTGCTTCTTCCATAACTGACTGACGGACTGCTACGCTGATTGACTTACTCAGTGTGTAAGATCATGGCTGTTTGTGGGAGGTGTTGGCATTTTCACATAGATTTCTAATTATATAGAGGATCGTGTATATTTTGTTCTCTGAGATTGTCAAATCATCTGCCGAAAACTTAAAATAAAAACTTCAGTATTGTGTTGATCTATATGTTTCTGCTGACGTCATCACAGATCACACAGTCCTCAACAACATCAGCACCAATACCACAATGCTCAGAGCCATATGTCCAGGTATAGAATATTTCGTCAATCATAACAAAACAAACTACACACTCCTGCAAGTTAATATTTCGAA
Organism: Babylonia areolata; assembly: GCF_041734735.1. Classification (NCBI taxonomy): domain Eukaryota; kingdom Metazoa; phylum Mollusca; class Gastropoda; order Neogastropoda; family Buccinidae; genus Babylonia; species Babylonia areolata. The sequence continues at coordinate 3,723,462 of NC_134889.1, forward strand.
CTGTCAGAACGACAAACTATCTTATTCGACAGGAGTAGTATATGGTGTGTGTCATGATTCAACTTCATTCTGTAGAATGAGTGTTTTACGACATATGCGAGTCCAGGTTCATTTGCAGCGCTTGTCATATTGGTGTAATGCCAGTTACTGGCAAACATATTTGTCATTCCTCCATGGATACTTTAAAGTGATGTGCATGTACCACAGCCTTGAAGAACTATTTTTCCAACCATGTCCGCTTTACATTAATATACATCATATCAACACTCCCTATGTCAACCTTAGTATTGTGGACATTAAGCAGCATAATTTCATAAAGAAATACACAATGAAATACACTGGATATGCGATGACACCTGATGTGGGGGTATTTTTCCATTATTTTCAACAAAACATAATTTGCAATACAAATGTGAAGGGACCCAATGGACACGTCATTATAATCAGTGTACAACAAGTATACTGTGATAGATATCATGAGAGGAAACCATCATTGAATTACCGCAAGACAAATGGAAGTCAACAAAGTATGCACAGTTGGTACATAGACCAGTTCCCACACGTTAAAGTGTTTCTTTCATCATACATTCACATTCAGCTTCGTGTCACCGGACAGAATCAGAATATGAAATTTTATTTTTCCACATTGTCTGAGGTTGTACATCCCCATAAGTTGTCTAGTGGTTTGTTTAATTGTTCTGTGGCCAGTTATTCTGATTTCCAGGATCATCTAAACTGCAACCTGAAGACACAGTGTGAAAATGGTCAGGATGAAACAGAACACTGTCCCTTCAGCAGTCCTGACTGCCAGGGTCTGGTGGCTTCACATGATAAATGTCTTAAACTTGTTACATCAGACGAACGGAATAGTCATAACTGGTGGCTTTTTAAGTGCAGAAGTAGGGGTGGGAAACTGGCTTCTATCAAGACAAGAGAGGAACGTGAACATGTGTCACATTTTTTCAAATACTTCAACGAATTTAAATTATGCTTAGGATACACAACAGGTTGGGACACAGTACCGTTCTCATACAGCAAGTTTCCCAAATGGTCGGACGGCACACTGATCTACAAAATGAACCAGTTCAGAGTACAATATGCATCCTACCCTTCAAGGATGATCACGAGTGTTGAATTTCCTTCTATGGTAATTTCCTCCCGCTCAAAAATTGGAATTAAAAAAGTGAGATGTTACCAAGCAGTGTGTGAAATGTACTCACAATCACTCACACATGTTTCCTCTAAACCGATCATTGCTCAATGTTCGTCACAGTCTGTCCTCACAAGTACACGCCAGTTTCTGTTTCTTTGTCCAGGAAAACAACTGTCACACGGATTTTTGTTTTCCAACCTGCAAACCAACTGTGGAAATGCAAGGAACGTACAGCCTCACATGTTTACGAATGTTAGTTACAAACAGAACTATTACATGGCTCCACCTACAATGGTCGTAAAAGATTCACATACCATGTTTACATGTGACGATGATATGACAGAACTACATTACACTTTCGTGTGCAACTTCAGACAAGACTGCCCAGACAACAGTGACGAGTCTTTCTGTGAACTGTCTTCATGTAACGGTTTCCTGTGTTCCAACGCTCAGTGCATACTGCACAGCCAACGTTGCAATGAATATTCCGACTGTCTGGATGATTCTGATGAAATCACTTGTCCAACAGAAGACACGTTACATTTTCCATTCAGAGAGGACATCAAGAGGGAACGATTTCACATCAACTTAGATGGTACAGGTTACTTTACTCAGCAGGAGATGAAAGCTGAGGACTCTTGTCCCGACACTCATTATCGTTGCACTGCTGAGTGGCTGTACTGTCTTCCTGTCTACACTCGATGCAATGGGTTTTCTGACTGTGTTTATGGGGAAGATGAACAAGGTTGTGAGACAGCTGATTGTCCTCACTTCTACCAGTGTAGAAATTCTAAAGTCTGTGTCCATGAACATCACCTGTGTGACGGTTGGAGTCAATGCCCCCAGCGGGATGATGAACTGATGTGTGACATGACCTGTCCGGAGGGATGTCTGTGTCAAGGTCATTCTTTCTGGTGTGATAAGAAATTCCCCAGTTATTTCTTCACTTTACTTCGCTTCGTTGATGCGTCAACGTCAGGAATGACACTGACAGATTTCACTAAAAATGCACACCTTGTTTACCTGAGTCTGTCTAATTGTTCCCTACACAATATCTCAGGTGTGAATCTCGCCAACTTGCAGTCCATCATTCTTACCAACAACCACCTGAGTTCACTTGATATGGACGTCTTTCTTAGGCTGCAAAGCTTGAGAATTTTATCTTTGGCAAATAACCCTCTACTGGAAATGACAAGTGCAATATTGAAGCATATTCATTATTCTTTGAAACGAGCGGACTTGTCGAACACGTATCTTAACATGCTGAACAATGAAGTGTCTGTTTATTTACCCTATGTTAAATATGTAAATGTGTCTGTTTCTGCCATAAAAACCATAGGAGTTAAAGGCTTCAAGAACATGCCTGCATTGATTGAATTAGACATAAGAGAGAATCAACTGATAAACTTTCCTTTGGATTTGTTCTCGAGGTCACGCCATTTGAAAACAATTTTCTCGTCAGATTATAAGATTTGCTGTGAGAATGTACTTCCTGAGCAAACAAGCACAATAAGATGTGTAGCACCTCAGGTTGTGCTTCCTTCATGTCAAACATTGATTCCATCAGAACTACACAACTATTTCTTCTGGACTGTGTGTGTTTTTGCTGTTGTGGGCAGTTTGGTTTCCCTTTTGTCTTCAGTTTCTGTCACAGGACTGTTTGGACGGGGTTTTCTAAAGGCCTTTGCACATCTACATTTCGCTGATATATGTATGGGAATTCACATTGGCATTGTTTTGGTAGCAAATAGCATATTTCGTGGAGACTACATCCAGTCTGAAAAGGCGTGGACCGAAAGTGTGACATGTAAGGTAACTGGTTTTCTTTTCTTTGTGTCCATTGAGGTGTCTGTTTTTGTCACTGCGACTATCACTTTGATTAATGGTGTCATTCTGTATTTTCCAAACAACGTGTGGGCTTTTAATAAGTGTTCAGTTGCTTTAGTCTGTGTGATAATTTGGTTGTTTGGAATCTTAATGTCTATAATACCATTTCTTCCTGGACTGTCACACTGGGGCCTCTCTGGCCAGTCAGGTCTATGTCGTCTGGCTTTATTTCAGCGTTACGGGTCTAATCAAGTGTTCAGGTGGTTCAATGTTAACGTTGTAATTAATTTCATCCTCAGCATAATAATTGTAGCTGACCAAATTGTCACCTGCAAACTCACACCAAAGTACATAATTACATTGGAACCCACAATGAGGACAGTGTATTCCTCGGTCAACCTGATGAGAAAAGTGTCTGTCACGTCTGCTGTTTGTTGGATTTCATTCGGTCTGGTCACGGTGATGTCAGCAGGTGGTGTCACTGTGTCAGACAAGGTCCATGGAACCCTGGTGGTGTTCATGTCACCTCTCAGTGCTGCCCTCAACCCTCTGTTTTACATGTGGACTGTGGTGACACAGCGACGAGGGAAAGCACAAGAGGAAAAACTGTTAAAAGTGTTAAAGGCTCGATTGAAACAGTCCGCGAAAAACAAAGCTTTATGTAAATAAGTCAATCAAAATGAACATATCAGTCAACACATGCATCAGTTAATCAATCAATCTTTTCATATGCAAATATGCAGCCCCAAGGCAGACACATATATGTAGTCACAGTGTGGACCAGCAACATCTCCTCTCTGTGCTGTATTGACGCTTTGGGTCGAGGTCCTGAAGAAGCCTCTCCTCAAACGCTAGATCTCCCTCGTAGACAGCCGTTCACCATGCGTTGCAGTCAGTGACAAAGGTTTCCCACACAGATGCAGCAGGCAGTGGTCTTCCTATGTTCCATGTGCCAGCAGCCAGCTCAGAGAAGCATGATGTCCATTCTGGTCAGATGTCCAGCCCACCGAAGCTGGAGTTTCATGATGAATGCTTCACCCCAAGTCATCTCCGCCTTGCAAAGCACTTCTGTGTCATTAACCCTGTCTTCCATGTCATACCATGGTCTTATACAAGCACTGGAGGCAGAACTAATCCAGTGCTTTGATCTGTTTTCTGTAATGCGTTATGTCTCACAGCCAAAGAGCAGGGTTATAATGACAACTGCCTTGAGGACTGTAATCCATGTCAGCGTTTGGTGGTTTATGGAAACAAGAACATACCCAGCATGCACACCCCGAAAACGGAGTATGGCTGTAAATAAATAAAACGGCCATACACGTAAACTGTTTCATGTCTGTATGAGTGTGTTTGTGTGCATGACTGAAACCTGATTGAATGACACAGGAAACGAATGATGAGCGCTGAACAACAGCTGTCAGTCGGCTTTACCCAGGTAGGCAGCCTGTTGTGGAAATGTCACCGTGTTTGTGAAACGCCTGGAGCTTGGTCCCAGACCGAGAATAGGCGCTTTATAAGTGTCCATATCGTTCATTCATCGTACTTCATGGTCAGTTTGATGCTGCGTTTTCCTCACGCTCTTGTCCACAGCACCTTTCTTTGCTCGTCTCTTACATACTTCATAATCCATGCTGTAAGTTGAGGAAAGGCAGCTTCCTAGGTATGTGAAATAGTCTGCATTGTTCAGAGGTGTTCCCTACATTGACTTCATTGTCAGAGTTGTTCCCTCTGCAGTGTACATTATTCAGTTGTTCCCTCTGTTGTGTACATTGTTCAGTTGTTCCCTCTGCTGTGTACATTGTTCAGTTCAGAGTTGTTCCCTCTGCTGTGTACATTGTTCAGAGTTGTTCCCTCTACTGTGTACATTGTTCAGAGTTGTTCCCTCTGCTGTGTACATTGTTCAGTTGTTCCCTCTGCTGTGTACATTGTTCAGAGTTGTTCCCTCTACTGTGTACATTGTTCAGAGTTGTTCCCTCTGCTGTGTACATTGTTCAGAGTTGTTCCCTCTGCTGTGTACATTGTTCAGAGTTGTTCCCTCTACTGTGTACATTGTTCAGCGTTCTATTTCGGTTTGAGGCTCTGGAAGGGCAAGTCCTTGTGCTGCTGTTTACAGGCAGCAGGTGCAATAGCTGAATGGTTAAAGTGTTGGACTTTCAATCTGAGGGTCCCGGGTTCGAATCTCGGTGCACCTGGTGGTTAAAGGGTGGAGATTTTTCCGATCTTCCAGGTCAACATATGTGCAGACCTGCTAGTGCCTGAACCCCCTTGGTGTGTATACACACACAGAAGATCAGATATGCACGTTAAAGTTCCAGTCATCCATGTCAGCGTTTGGTGGTTTATGGAAACAAGAACATACCCAGCATGCACACCCCGAATACGGCTGTGGCTGCCTACATAGCGGGGTATTAAAACGAAGCGGTCATACACATAAAATGTTACATGTCTGTCTGAGTGTGTATATGTGTGTACGTGCCTGAAATCTGATTGAATGACACAGGAAACGAATAATGAGCGCCCAGTGGCAGCCGTCAGTCGGCTCTACCCAGGTAGGCAGCCTGTGGTGCAAATGACCCCGTGTTTGTAAAGCACTTAGAACTTGGTCTCTGACCGAGGACAGACAAAATGTAAGTATCCACATCAATCAATCAATCAATCACTTCTATTTCAAGTGGTATGTAAAGTTTGCAGTCTTGTTTAGATGTCCATCTCCTGTTTTGTTATACAGTGTTATTCAGTGTTTGTGTTTGTCTTTTGTGACAGTGTTGGTTAATTTCTTCCTAAGAGGGGAATGTGGGAAAGATCTTTTAATGACAATTTGTTACTAATAGTTTTCGTATTTATTGCATCGGCACTGGTTCCTTGTATCCATTGATCGAAATTTCTGCCATTTGCTAAAATCTGGTGCGTGATCATTAAAGTCAAGTTCAAAACCCTAAGTAAATTCCGTTTTCCATTTGACCTTTGAATAGAATTCTTTGCGTAATCCTTACATATGGTCTATCAATTAACACATAAACACCCCTCCACACCCCTCCTGCATTCCATCATTATTCCTCCCATAGCATCGAATCCTTCTAAATTACCATTCACAAACACATGTACATATGCACGCACACACACACACACACACACACACACACACACACACACACACACACCATACACTCAACCCGCCCATGCACACGTTCTATACCCCTTTTCTCCACACCTCACAACCCCGCAACACTTTGGGTCACGGTGTTGAAAAGATAAACGCCGTTTTCTGTCTTTTTGAAAGCAGCAGCATCACTGCTTGTTGTATCCTTTTTTGGGTGTGTTGCGGGGGGAGGGGGGAGGAGGTGGGGGCTTGTGACCCCATACTGTATAGTGGGTTTGGACTGTGCCGGAATGGTGACAGAAGAGCCCCTCTTTCTGTGGCCAAGTTCCAGTGTTTCTGAGTGGACATGATTTGTCCATCTGTATTTTGCAGGTCCACGTCTGTATGATGTATGAGCCAGCGTCAGAGTGAGTGCGAAGAGTCCATCTCCCTGTGACCAGGAATTAGTCCGTGAAGCTTCGTGACAATGTTTTTCTCCATATACTGAAGGAGAGAGTGTCTGAAAACCCCCAGTAATGAAGGCAGTCATTCTGCTTTCTTGTCCACGACACTCACAGAGCAGAACCTGACACAGCAGTGTACGGAATGCACGGCTCTGTGAACATGGCTTGATGGTCCCTGGCCAGTGACAAAACAAACAACTTCAATAAACCTCCACACAATGAACCTGCAGCTCCATCATTCTTGATGGTGTGCCACATATCAATTCTAACTGGGGACCAAAACAAATCAATTTTCTTTTCTGTGCAGATGTAGAATCTCCAAGATATTGCCCATGAACTCTCACCTCTCACTCAGACAAAGAGAGGATGGGGAGAGAAGAAGATGTGTGTGGGAGGGGGGGGGACGGGGGGACAAAGCGAGAGAATGTATACATGTCATAAAAGAACAGATCTGAGTCGGAGTGAGAGTGCAAAACACACAAAGTGCTTCAACTTATTTATTACTCATTCATGTCTGCATGAGACTCCAGCCATTTTAAGAATTTAGATTCTTTGGATTTTCTCCACTTTTCTGCCAAAGTGTTTAATGTATACATAAAGGGATTGATAGCAGAGTTTAATGGTAGTATGAATATTGCTAAAGCCACGTTCACTTCTCCAGGAATGGGAATACCAGCCAGTGCTAGAATTCCACACAATCCAATAGGAAACCAGCACATGAAATCTGTGACTGCAATAGTAATCAGCCGCTGAGCAATGGTAATGTCTTGTGACTCCTTGGTAGAGCTTGTCTTCAAAGCGTTGCTCTGTATGGACCAGTAGATGAATGCCTGACCCAAAGAGATGAATAAAAAGAGGACGAAATTGAAAATGATCATGACACAAAAGGAATACAATTTACCTTTGAATTCTTGTTTCGTTACCGGCAGTGGAATACAGATACCTGTCTGGCTGTAAAATTCCCAGTGTGATGTCACTGGGAGTAAAGGCAACAAGGCAAGAGACCAGCCAACTAACCAGATCAGTAGACAAACCACTGTTGCTGATGTTCGCTCAAACCTCCAGGTGCTGAATGGAAAGCAGAGGACAATAAAACGATCTAAAGTGATCAGGCAGATGATCAGAGCTGACACCTCACTGGACAACAGAGACAGAAAACCGGCCACTTTACAGGCCATACTGCTTTTCCATGTGTCATCAAAATGAAGATATCTGCCACGAAACCGTTCATCAGCCGTACCTATTATAGCCATATAAATACCCATCAGAAAGTCAGCAACAGTAAGGTTGGTGACAAACACACTGAAGCCACTGGAAGAGGTCATGCTCCTTAGAAATAACCGTGAACAGAAAGAGAAGATGTTCCCAGACACAGCCAGACAGGTGATCAGCCACAGAAATCCACGGTATGTCCATGACTGCAGTAGATCATCACATGATGAAATCTCATCCTTGGGGGCGTGACAAGATGTGGTATCGAAATTTTCAGGGAGCATTTCTTTACAGCATAGTTTATAGTTTTCTGCTGAAATAAAGCGTATATTGGAAAGCGTTTTGAAAATGTCAGGTGGGAAGGTTTTCACAGGACTGCTATCCATGTACAGTTCAGTCAGATGTGGAGTGTACGTAAAACCATCAGGATTTACAGTGTGGATGGAAGTAAAAGATAAATTCAGTTTCTGTAAGCGGAAATATGGTCCCAACACTTTTGAATCAAATGCTGTCAGTACTGTGTGTGAGAGATCCATCACAGTGAGAGCACTTTGCTGAACAATCGATGGATCAGCATGGAGTGATGTGATGGGGTTTCCAGACAAGGACAGTGACTCCATATTTCCTAAGTTAAAAAATAAAGTCATGTTGATGTGTGTCAGTTTGTTGTCACTGAGGTCAAGGAATCTTAGATTTAACATCTTCATTTCAGGTATCCAGAACAGAGAACACTCGGCAAGAACCAGATGGATAAGATAGATGTTACTGTTCACATCAGACAGTGTCAGACCTGAACCTGTGGCATCCAAGGAGCGGATCTGAGGGAAGAGTGCAGCATGGAAAGGCTGGACACAGAGAAAAGTGTGAACCTGACAGAGACAGGCTACAGGACAGGTTGTATTGCACCATACTTCATCGTCATGCATTGGGCAGTGAGGCCAGCCATCACACACGTGGTCACTGTGTACACATATCATGGAATATCGACATCGAAGAAACCCTGGACATGTCATCTCCTCACACCCCTCTTCATCCTCATGCTCCATACAATCATACATCTCATTGCATCGTGTGTAAACAGGCAGACAGTCGTTGAATTCTCCAGGACAACGATAATGACTATCTGGACAAGACTCACTGGAATTCATTGGGACTGAGAGAAACTGTGAAATTCCATTGAAATCAACAAGAACAGGAGATGGGAAACGTCTCCAGGAAACATGCATCGCTTTGAAAGCAGTGCAACTCTTTTCATCTGATTCATCCTGACAGTGAGACACTTGATCACACACGTTATCAAAGGAGATACACTGACCATTGGTGCACGTGAAAACCGTGTTGACACACTGGGGATGCTGACAGAAAGATTCATCGCTGGAATCCACACAGTCAGCTGTGAAGTCACATACCAAGGAATATGACAGAGTGGTTATGTCTTCACTGCACGTGAACGTGGGGGTTAAAGTGACGTGAAGATCTGTGTGATTTAACGTATGCATGTTTGATGACTGATTAGAATGATGGCAAAGAGGTGTATACTGTTGACCACACACTTCACTATAGTTGTAAGCACAAGAGAGAACCTTGTGGGTCACAGAACCATCGTGACACTCTGTCACAGAGTACTCTCCCTTTGACTGTGACAGTTGTGTGTTGGCGAAAGAAATGCCCATTGGTTCGTAAAATTGATCAGTAGTCATATTTAATCCCATATCACACGACACCTCAAATCCATACCCAACGCAACCGTTGGAACGCATATGTTCGAGACGAACGAGGAGACAAGTAATCAGATCACCATTGTAGTCAGTATAAGAACCCTCAAATAAATGATGGAAAACAGTTCTGTGTTCAGTATGTAGACTATGTTGATACATGCCAGGCAGTGCCGCATTATTTGAATATAATCTTAACAGAAATTTTGAAAAACTGCTCCAGTATCTTTTTGCTTTATTGGTCATGGCTTTGTATGGATCATGCAGACATGTGGGAAAGTTTAGCTCCCCCCCAAGAGAATTACAATAATCAGTACCCATTTTGATATTACCTTTTTTCTCTAGATATTTTTCCAGTTTCACAAATTTGTAACACCGGTCACATAAGGCCAGCAACCCCTGACAGTCAGCACTGCTGAAGGGACAGTGTTCTGTTTCATCCCGTCCATCTTCACACTCTGTCTCCAGGTTACAGTCCATGTGGTGCTGAAAGCTGGAGTAGTGATCCACTGAACAGTTCCACAGACCACTGGGTAGCTTCTGGGGTACTTTACTTTCAGGAAAAAATGAAATATAGAACTGAAAGCATGCTGTATTGGTTTCTTTGATGCATTCATCACTCTCAAAAGAAGCAATGAGTTGTGTCTCATTAAAAGAGTACAGCTGAGCAATCTCAGGCTCCCACTTGAACACATTCCAGATTAGAAATCTGTCGTCGGATCTTTGACATCCATGACGACATCGATACAGCTGGATGTTGACTGCATATGGTGACAGCTCCTTGACACTGACCATGAATGAATTTCGGACTGGCACATCTATATATCTCCACACAGTCTGTGTATAATTTTCACTTGCATTTCTTTTCATTGTGAAGTATCCGGATGATGATGTTGTCATCACAAGAATTACACCAGGGGCTTAAAAAAAAAATTATTTGATAAATTCAAAGAACCATTTTCTTCAAAAGACATGTAAATTACAATACACAGCAAGCAACCAGACAGCTATGAAGATCATGCACAATAAACAGGTAAAATGGAATCGACCATTTTATCCATCACTCAACCGTGTAGAGCATGAAACACAAATTTAAATGAGGAAGGGGAGAAAACTGCATAATTATGTATGACTGTACACGTATTCTTCGCTTGACATGTGCATTCAGTGATGACAGAATGAATGTGGAAACAAACATCACTGACACTTCAGATCTTTTTACAGCTTTTAGAAGACAAGGGAAACTACTGCAACGAATCAAAGATACATATACTTCAGATCTTGTTACAGCTTTTAGAAGACAAGGGAAGCTACTGCAACGAATCAAAGATACATATACTTCAGGCCTTGTTACAGCTTTTAGAAGACAAGGGAAGCTACTGCAACGAATCAAAGATCACCGAGGCTTGGTGATTCGAATCTTTGTGCTGAAAACTTTGTGCTCTACAGTTATATCCTTTTGCCATGAGGCTTCAAAGTCTGTTCATTTGGGGTTTGGCCAGGTATGTGTGAACAGCTGCTGCTTTGTTCACTCCTGTGACAGGTGCCATAGTCTACCAAAAGGTCGGGTTCTAAAGATGCCTTTGATCAATATATTTACCACTCACAGCAAGGCGGTTTCTGTGCTATGGCACTTGCAGTAATCTGAGTGAAACAGCTCTGGAAGGTCATGTGATTCCAAATGTTGCAGCACCTGTATCAATATAATACGCTCTAACACCTTTGACAAGAAAGGTAGAATAGAAACTGAACGGTAGTGCTTCAAACAGTTGGGATCGAGGTTGGACGTGTTTAAAAGGGGCTTTACAAAAGCATGATTAAACCTCAGAGGCACAATGCCTGATGACAAAGACTTGTTCATATTGAGAGTAATTAAAGGAGAATTTCATCTAAACAATCGTATATGACAGGAGTGGGGACGGGGTCCACGTCACATTTCTTTGGCATGTTTTGGAGTACTTTTCTCGCACATTCCTCAGTTACAGACTCAAACTCTGTGAACAAAGAACCAGAGAAGTCAACAGCATCAGTGGGGCTTGGTGTATCAGTGTCTAACCTGCTTTTGTTCCGTTCAGTCTTTTCCAAGAAATGTTCTTTGAACATCTCGGAAAGTTATTCTGTTGGGATGTTTGAGGGAAGCACAAGATCAATGGCTTTTCGAATTATTTGACAAAATGGTCTGACAACAACAATACAATGCAATACAATACAATACAATCAGCAAGCTGGTATTCACAATGACAGATCCTGCACTGACCAGCAACGCTCTTTGTCAGCTTCATTGACAACGAGAAGGCGTTCAACAGCATAGACACACATACACTCTGGAAGTTGCTGATACATTATAGTGCGTCAGAAAAGATCATGAACATCAACCAGAACTCATATGACGGGATGAACTGCTGGGTGGTCTATGGCCGATACTAACAGATGCCTCCGAAATAAAGAAATGAGTGAGGCAAGGATGCTCACTCTTGCCCTTTCTGTTTCTACTCTCAAGAGACTGGATTATGAAAACCTCCCCACCCAAAACAAATGGCAGCCAGTGGACGCTTTGGACAGTTGGACGACCTTCACGTTGCCGACGATCTAACCCTCTTCTCCCACAACCAACAACAGATGCAGGAAAATGCCATTGCAGAAACCTCTGCTTACCTGGGTTTCAACATCCACAAAGGGATGTTTTCAAGATCCTCGAGGTCAACACAGCAAATAGAACACCTAGCAGGCTGAAAAAGGTGAAGTTCTTTACTTACATTGGCAGCATCATTGACATGCACAGAGGAACCAATGCTGGCATTAAAGCCCACACTGGCAAGGCAATGGCGACTTTCCATCAGCTGATGAATGTCTGGGAATCTCAGTCAAGATCAGGATCTTCAATACCATAGTGAAGCCTGTCCTGCTCTATAAAGCAGAGACTAGAAGAACCACTGACACCTCCATGAACAGAATCCAAACTTTCATCAACACCTGCCTCAAAAGAGGAAAAAAATCAGAAATGAAGAACTATGGGAGTGAACAAGACAGCAGCCTGCTGAAGAAGAGATTCTCCAAAACTGCTGGAGGTAGACTGGCCACACTTGGTAAGATTGCATCCAGCACTAAAAGCCAAGCTCTCACCTGGAACCCACAAGCCTTACCTTGCCTTGTTCACTTAGCTCTGTGGGGAATCGTCGGGGCACCGCGATGTTGACTCGTGCACCATCCTTCTCCATTCTGGGCGATCATGTGTGAGAGCTTGTGTCTCATCAGATGTCAGCCTTGTCCGCTCTTCTCTGTTGTCAGACCATTCTCTTTCCTTTGTCTGCCTCTCTCTTCCCTTCTGCCGTTCCTTGGAGGATGACTTTGGCAAGGCCGTTTGATCTTGTGGTATGACCATGTCATTTCAGTTTCCGTTTCTTCACAATGGTTAGTAGGTCGTCGTATAGCCCAATATGTTGAGTGATAGTCTAACGAACTTGCTCGTTGCTGATGTGTTTGAGATATGAGATGCCCAAGATTTTTCAATAGCATCTCATTTCCACAGCTTGGATTTTCTTTTGAGTCTATGTCCCACAATCGTACAAAAATATGGAAAGTACCAATGCACGCATGAGTCTGACCTTGTCCCTGATGGTGATTCTGCTGTCTTTCCATATGGGCTTCAGTCTTGCCAGTACCACTGCTGTTTGAGCAGTTCTTGTTAGAATTTCTGGTTTGGAGCCCTGGTCACTGATAATGGCACCCAGAAGATAGAAAAGCTGGACAGTTTTAAGTTTCCGTCCGCGAACCTTTAAGTCTGCTTTATGTTGCTATTGGACATAAGCTGAACTAGTACGACACTGGTTGCCTTGGCACGTAGCTGTTGGATGGTGTTGATCAGCTTCTGGCCAATACTGATTTTTTTTTATTGTGGCTCAGAGTGCCTCATGCCAGACTTTGTAAAACGCTATTTTGGAGTCAACAAACACACGATAGATTTCCCTCTGGTGTTGGAGGTGCTTCTTCCCTGTCGAAACCCTGCCTGTTCCTCTGCAATGATCCTGTCTGCCTGGGGCTGTAGGCTGCTCAGTATTATCTTAAGCATGACTTTGCTGACGTGACTGATAGGACTGTGCGTAAGTTTTGACATTGCCGGAGGTTGCCTTTGTTGGGGGAGAGGTATAATGAAGTTGGCCATTCACCTGTATTCCAGATTTGGTTGCAGATGACAGTAAGCACATCAATCACTGATTCTCCTCCATTCTTCAAAGGCTCAGCTGGGATGTTGTCTATTCCTGCAGCCTTTCCGCATTTCAGTGATCTTACTGCAGACTCTACTTCTTCATGGAGAATTGGGAAGTCATCCTCGTTTGTTGGCTCCTGGCAAATAGCAGCACTTGGGTCACCTTGCTTCTGGAAGTTGTATAATTCAGAGCAGTACTCAGTCCATTTGTTTATGATTTCTTCTTCTTTAGTGAGACAGTTGCCATCATTGTCTTGGATTGTACTGACTTTACTTTGTTTCTGTTTAGTGAGGTTTTTGACAAGTTGAAATGCTTTTTTTTAATTGTTACTGGCAAGCGAAGCTTCAGTCTCTTCGTATTGTTCTTCTATCCACTGTTGTTTTGCTTCTTTCATTTCCCTCCTGATCTTCTTGCTTATTTCTCTGTAGTCCACCTTGCTTCATCCGTGTTCTTAACTTTTTAATGTTTCTTCTGGTGTCACACAGGTCCAAGATGTTTTCAGTGACCCATGGCTTCGATATCAGCGGCTGTTCACCAACACTTCTTTCGCTGTTTGCGTTACTATTGCATTGAAGGTGTTGGTGATGGCTTCAACATCTTCCATGAGGAGCAGTGGTCCGAACTTTCTTCCAGTTGGTGCCCGAAATCCTTCTACAATGTTAGGGTCTTTCAGTTTCTCCAGGTTGAATTTAAGCCTGCTGTTCTTCGGCTTCTTGACTCCTTTCAAACATACTCTGAAGGGCATCATGACCAGGTCATGGTCACTGTCAATATCACTTCCTGGGAAGGTCCTAGACTTGGCTGTGCTCACTCCTGACTTGTACCGGCTTTGCACCAAGATGTGGTCAGTTTGGTTGTGAGACTGGCCATTGGGTGAGTGCCCCACAAGGGAAAAGGAAAAAAAAAAAACGCGTCGAAGAAATCCGTATCCCCACAACATGGAGGCAGATATGAGGAGGACAGGCCGCACCTGGGAACAGCTGGAGTGACTGGCACAGGACTGGGATGGCTGGACAGCACTTGTTGGAGTTACACGGATACCTGACACAGAACCAGCTGGTTGAACAATTAGAACTCTTTCTTGATATTACCATTTCGCACACAGACAACAATTGCTTTTGCTTATTTATGAATTGAATGAAATAGACTTAACAAATAAACTTGTGAGTTGAACAAACAGACCTTTAAAGAAACAGCAATCTCTGCAATTGCTCACCTGAGACAGAACCAGTTGGTTGAACATTTGAAACGCTTTTTTCTTTTCAAGTCATACACCAGCTGATTTACAGGTGTACAGCAATCCAGCTCAACAGCTGCTGATTGCTGTCTGAAAGCTGTTACAGGCCCTTCTGCATTTCCTACATGAATTTAAAGAACACACACACACACACACACACACACACACACACATACACACACACACACACACACATATACATACACACACACACACACACACACACACACACACACACATATATATATATATATATATATATATATATAAAGAGATATATATATATATATATTTATATGTATATATAGATAATTATATAATCACACACACACACACACACACATGCACACACAGATACACATACACACACACACACACACACACACACACACACACACACACACACACACACACACACTCACACAGATACACACACACACACACACACACACTCATACAGATACACACACACACACACACACACACACACACACAGCTGTGCTGTGCTCACATGTCACTTCACAGTCTCCTGAAATTAAATTTATTGCTTCAGTTTATGCAATACACATAAACAAATGGATATATCATATAAGACCAAGTGACGAATATAGAATGAAAGTTAAAAAATGAGAGAGAGAGAGGGAGAGAGAGAGAGGGAGAGAGAGAGAGAGAGAGAGGGAGAGAGAGAGAGAGAGAGAGAGAGAGAGAGGGAGAGAGAGAGGGAGAGAGAGAGAGGAAAGACAAATCAAATTTATTTATTGCTAGATGAAATATGCTCTGCTGGTTGAATTTATTTTCACAGTAAAGAAGGATTATAAATAGCCTGTTCATATCCTCTGTTGAACTGATGTGTTTGGTTCCTAACTGGCTTCGTGTGGTGTCAGTGTGTAGAAACAAAGATAACAGTGTGTAAAGTGGTGTGTGCATCCCCCGTGGGGATGCCGGGGGTCTTTCAGTATTAAGTGGCATCCCTGCCTTCTGGAAATTCTGTGCTAGAAATTTCCTCTTTTCTATTGCTATCTTTATTTCTGCGTTCTTTCTTCCTTCCCTGTTTCTGCTTTTCCTGCCTTCCCAGTCAATCCTCCTTTCTTTTTCCAGCATGCCTTGACATTTTTTCTCTCTTTTCCGCAGTCTATGATGTACTGTCTGTGCTGCTTCGCTCTCGCGATTAGGTAGTGAAATTGCAAACACTGGGATGCACACTGGGATGTTCATTCTGCCGTGTTATTTACCGATAGACCTTTTCATGTATTTTTGTCTGGCTTTGAAGTATTGTTGTTGTTTTGTTTTCCTTCTTCGTGATTTCTCTTTCCTTTTTTTCCCCCTTCTTTTTTTGTAATCTGGGGATGGTAAGTTAAGCGGAAAGGCTGACGTCCTCAGCACATCCGAGTTATATTGGCCATAAGGAGCTAAATGGATGTTAGCATTGTCTTCAGGTCTGCGTAATGCCGCGGGTAACGAGTTAGCCTGCTATCTCGACCACGGCTAGTGCAGTTTGTGAGGACTCTGTCTCCCTTCTGTGGGTGAGTTCACTGAAGCTTTGGGTAGTTTCCCCGTGCCAAGGCTTCGGTGGATGCACCTGAAATTCCTTGGACTGATTTGGATACCTGTGGTGTGTCCGTGGGTGTGAGATGCAGGCAATAATTTTGATTCACATGTGTAAACAAAATATCTATGTAATTACCTGGTGTTTCGATTCTCTCTCTCTCTCTCTGTCTCTGTTTGTCTGTCTGTCTCTCTTAAAGATACCTCCTCTCGCAGTCCATGAAGTTTGTGCTCTCATTTCCAGTCTAAGAAACAAAAAATCAATTGGACGTGTTGTCGCTATCAAAACTCGCTCTTCCTTACATCGTTGCCCTCCTTACAGTCATATACAACCTGTGCATCGATCAGGATATTTCATTTCCCCTGATCATAAATCAGCAAAAGTTATTCCATTACCGAAGTCAAAAGACACGTCAGATGTGATAAAAATTAATACATTGATAAAGTTATAAAAATGAATACACTGAGTTTTAGAGGACGAAAAGGTGAAGACATTCTCCTCTGTCCAACACTGAATTTTGTCCATGCAGAGCTGAAGCCGTCGCTGGATGCTGGCGTACATGCTGCCAGTTGCATACAGGGCGAAATCGTCCACAAACAGCGAGCTGTCCGATCCCTTCTGATGCTGAAGAGAGCCAGCGACAGAATGCTCCCTTGCGGAACACCCAGCTCCAGCTCGTCAATGTCGGATAGGTTGGTTCCGACCCTCACCTGGAATTGTCTGTCTTGCAAGAAGTTGTGGATAAACTGGGGCAGGTTTCCTCGGAAGCCGACCTTGTGCAGGGCTGAGAGGATTCCAGATTTCCAGGTGGTATCATAGTCTTTCTCTAAATAAAAAAAAAAAAATATGGCCACCACATGCTGTTTGTTGACAAAGGCGTTCCTCACTGTGGTTTCCAGACGAACCAGATGGTCAACGGTAGACCGATGCTTGCGGAAACCACACTGTTCTTTCGCCAGAAGGCCGTCGGTCTCTAGTTTCCACATCAGTCTAACGTTGACCATCTTCTCCATCAGTTTGCAGATGCAGCTGGTCAGTGCTATTGGGCGGTAGTTGGAGGGGTTCGAGGGGTCTTTTCCCGGTTTTAGCACCAAGATTATGAGGGCTTTCCGCCAAGAGGGTGGAAAAAAGCCTGTGGTCCAGATGTGGTTGTAGACTTTGAGCAGGGTGACCAGACAGGTTTTGGGAAGATGTTTTAAAAGTTTATAATGAACCTCGTCCATTCCTGGAGAGGAATCCGTGCAGGTCTGAAGGGCAGATTTTAACTCGTTCAGAGTGAAAAGAAGGTTGTAGCTCTCAGTGTTGCCAGAAGAGAGAAGTTGCAAGGCGTTTTTTCTTTCAGGTTTTTGGTTTTGAGAAACAGAGCAAATTTGTTGGCAGATCTAGAGTTCAGTTCGATTTTGGAGGCCAGCAAATTAGCAACTGCTTTCTTCTCTGAGTGTCTGAGAGCTTGAGATGGTGAAAAGTTGGGCAGACGTTTTTGCCTTTGACTTTTTTAAAATGACATATATGTCGTCTTGCACGCTTTTGACATATTGTATTGTATTGTATTTCTCTTTTTTGTCATAACAGATTTCTCCGTGTGAAATTCGGGCTGCTCTCCTCATGGAGAGCGCGTCGCTACACTGAGAGATCCACACTTTTTTTTTTCTTTTTTTTCTTCTTTTTTTTTTCTTTTTTTTCTTTTTTCCCCCCTTCGTGCAGTTTTTGTTTTGTTTTTTTCCTGTCTAAGTGGATTTTTCCACAGAATATTGCCAGGAACAACAATTTTGTTGCCGTAGGTTCTTTTACGTGCGCTAAATGCATGCTGTACACGGGACCTCAGTTTATCGTCTCATCCGAATGACTAGCGTCCAGATCACCACTCAAGGTCTAGTGGAGGGGGAGAAAATACCGGCGACTGTGCCGTGATTCGAACCAGTGCGCTCAGATTCTCTCGCTTCTTAGGCGTCCGCATTACCTCTAGGCCATCACTCCATATTGGGTTGAATGAAAATGAAACATGGTTCATTGGAAATAGAGTGAATGATAATTCACGTGAAATATGTCAACTGAATTTTTTTAAAAATGAGCTTTGTTTCTGCTTTCCACTGCAGGGAATACAATACTATTCGAAATGGTTGTAAATTAGTTTCATATCCATCCGCAGTTAGACACATGCTAGTGGCTGTCCTTGCGTCAGAAAATAAACACACTGTCATAACACACGCTAAATGGATTGCAGAGACATATGATATCAGAAAGAAAAGACTGGTTTAGTCTCTTGATAACGTCAACTTGACAGAAATATGATGTGCAATAAACTACAATGTAAACCGAGACAAATAAAGAATCAAAAAGAGAGGTATGTGTATGTATCCGTATTATTTTGATATCACTTAATGACTGATATACATGAGTAGTATGCAACAGATATTGATACAGGCACGCATCAATGTATGGGTGTTTTTGTGTTCGTGTGTTTTTGTTTCAGTTAGCATGTTTTGGGGTGTTTTTTTCCTTTCTTTTCATCACATGTACAGGCTGATTTATTCCTCTTGGCATTTCAGCGACAAAACCTTATTTCGTTATAAAAATGGTCATTATCATTGTTATTCTCTCTCTCTCTCTCTCTCTCTCTCTCTCTCTCACACACACACACACACACACACACACACACACACACACACACACACACACACAAATGTGCGGGCGCGTGCGAGGGCGACTTCATAGTGATGCGTTTTGTTAGTGATGTGCAGTTATACTTGTCAGATTCAGTTTCCACTTACTGACCCTCATGCTGATAACAACCATTGTCTGATCGTGGATCCAGGCAAAACGTCATTTCCGGAATGGCGATGTCTGGTCGTGGATCCAGGCAAAACGTCATTTCCTGAATGGAGATGTCTGATCGTGGATCCAGGCCTAACGTCATTTCCGGAGTGGAGATGTCTGGTCGTGGAACCAGACCAAACGTGATTTCCGGAATGGAGATGGTCATCGCGACCTGCCAACACAGTTCTGCGCATCTCTCTACACGAGAGTCATTGGCAGGAACTCATCACAGGCATGGGAGTGGAAGGAACATAGAGACTGTGGTAACAATGGGAGCAGGGAATGTTGAACCAAGAAATCTTTATTGTCAATGAGAAGTTAAATGGCCACAGTGGAAAACAGGAAAATGACATCTGACGGGTTCTTTAAGACCATCCTTCAGGGAACACTGCAGGGGATCAGGAGACAAGCCAGACAGTGATCGAAGTGTTCAGGCACATCACTGAGTGGACAGAGAGGAGCTTTGCCGGAACTCTTGCCCTGCCCCACAATGAGGATGAAACTGATTTCCTATTGTAGGTGACATTAATGTTCCTTTTGACATGCCTCATAATCCAGGCAGACATTATATCCAAATCATTATCCAAATCAAAAAGTTTTATGTTCAATTACTTTTTCCCTGTCTGTTAAATAATCTGCACACATACGTGGCCAGTGCTGAGCTGAATACATTCACGAGATCATGGTTCAACACCCCACAATGTTTACAAAACAGTTTTCAACATCACAAAACGCGCAATAGCAAATCGCATACATAAAGCCAAATAATCTTCTATAAAAACAGGATGATGAGAGCTGGTTCTTCGGCACATTTGTTATCAAACTGCTAGGTCATGATTAGAGCTCTCCACTGCTCTACCTTTTGACTGACATTACACATGTGTTCAGTGACTGTTTCACACAAAACTTCCAGTCCATCTGTCATGATCTTGATCAATCACGCCTCTTCACTATGGTATCTTTTCACAGTGATCAGTTCAATCTGATTCCCCAAAGCACATTACTAGGTCTGAAATGAAAATCGTAATTCTGAAGGCAGAGAACATATTTTCTGATTCAGTTTCTTGACGTGGTATGGCTGGGTCTGGCAAATGTGTACGGCTCAGTTCCTCATGAGATGATCCAACTGGCTCTTGAGATGCACCATGTCCCAACGAACATCAGGGAAATACTGAAGAAGTACTTCCATGGCTTCTCAATGCGGTTCACCATCAAGAAATACACGACAGACTGGATCAGTCTGGAAGTGGGCATAGCCATGGGCTGTGCAATTTCTCCAGTCCTGTTCGTGCTGGCGATGGAAGTGATCTTGAAGGCCTCAATGAAGGGAACGGATCGAGCCGACCTTGGTAACGGATACCAGATACCTCCTTTGAAAGCCTTCATGGATGACATAACAGTCCTTTCAACAAAAGAGGATGACACCCGTGAAATATTGAAGTGGCTGAACGAGCTAGTTGCGTCAACCAGGATGAACTTCAAACCAAAGAAATCATGGAGCCTCTCACTGCGTAAAGGAAAGGTAGCTGAAACAGTCACATTGACTGTAGCCAACCAAGCCATTCCAACGGTGTCAAATGAACCAGTCAAGAGTCTTGGAGGATGGGATGATGAGTCCCTGAAAGACACAAAAAGAGGGAAGGAAATCAAGCAGACAGCAGAAGAAGGCCTGCATATCATAGACCAGTGTGGCCTTCTTGGCAAATACAAAGTTTGGTGCCTACTTTCCATGCTGATACCAAAGCTCCTGTGGCCTCTCCTGATATATGATATAAGTTGTGGCACAGTCGAGTTGATAGAGGCAAAGATCAACAAGTGCACACGCAAATGGCTTGGTGTCCCACCTGGTCTCACTGACGTAGCACTCTACTATAGCCAAGCGAATCTGAGGCTACCTCTGAAGTCCCTTGTCAAATAATACATGGTAGGGAAGGCAAGACTTCTCAGCATGCTCGAAGACTCAGGTGACAGTATTGTGAGATCCAACCAACCCTAGCTGAAAACTGGCAGTATCAGTATCAGTATCAGTAGCTCAAGGAAGCGTCACTGCGTTCGGTCAAATCCATATACGCTACACCACATCTGCCAAGCAGATGCCTGACCAGCAGCGTAACCCAACGCGCTTAGTCAGGCCTTGAGAAAAAATAATAAAATAAAATAAATAAATAACAATAAAAATAAATAAAATAAAATGGAAAGTTAGGGAGGCAGTCAGTGCAGTGAAAGAAAGCCTTAAAACGAAGGAAATATAGGACACACCCACACCAACAGACAGGACCTGGGATCGACAAAGATGGAATAGTGGTCCAAGGCAAGGGGGAAAGCAAAATGAGACATGATCATAGAGGAGACCAAGAAGGAAGAGGATGACAAAAGAGTCCAGAAGGCAGTCCAGCAATGCCAGCAGGGGCAGTGGTCAACATGGGAAAATGCACTCCAAAGGAGCCTCAGCTGGAGCAACATGTGGAAAATGGCCCCTCTGAGGATCAGCCTTATCCTAAGATCTGTTCACGACCTCCTTCCCTCGAATACAAACTTGGTGAAATGGGGGAAAGGAGATGACCCTGCGTGCCCACTCTGCCATGGCAAACAAATAGTGGAACATGTCCTCAGCTCATGCAAAGCGGCGTTGAGCCAAGGACGGTACACACGGAGGCACAACCAAGTGCTTAAAGAAATAGCACACGTGGTGAGCACTGTCCAAGGAGCACCAACCCCACCAGAAGTTCCAGTAGAGTTCCGTTCAGCAGAAGGCAATAAAGTCTGGCCAGGAACAGCATCCAAAGTTTCCAAAGCATGGAAACGTGGGCTGCTTGATGGTACCGAAGATTGGAAATGCACAGTTGACCTACCAGAGGGAAAGAAACACCCAGAAATCATCAGCAAGAGCGGCAACAGACCTGACATAGTACTCCACTCCAAGGCAACGAAACGAATGATTCTGATTGAGCTCACTGTGCCATACAAAAGCAGAATGGAGGAAGCCTACATCTACAAGACCAAGAAGTATACTAGCCTAGCCAACAACCTGAGAGAATCTGGCTTCCAAGCCAAAGTCCTTGCCACAGAGATTGGTGCAAGAGGTTTTGTGGGCGCATCTGCCCACAGCCTTATGAAACAGCTGTCGACTTCTGTCAGAGAGAGAGGACATGGGCTCTCAAGGCAATGGCAGAAGCAGCAGAAAAGAGTTCCAGCTGGATCTGGTCGAGGAGGAATGAAAGTAAACTTCATAAAGGATTAAAATTCCCTACTCAAAATAGGCGTATTATGACTCAGTGGTTAAAATGTCTGCCAGAAAAGGCGACTCACTCCTGAAGTGGCGACCACCCTGGAGGCGCGGGTTCGAACCTGCTGAGGACCAGGAAAACAGAAAAAAAGAGAAAAGGCGGCAATACAAGGGCGTCCAGGAGTCATGTTCTGGGTGCAGCGCCCCCTTAGAGTGTAATGAGTTCAGGACCGAAACATTTGACTAAGTACTTTGTACTGTCCAGCTCTCCCTAGAGTTTCTTATCACTGGTATCTTTTCACACTGACCACTTCAATCTGATTCCTCAAAGCACATTACTGAGTCTGAAATGAAAATTGTAATTCTGAAGGCAGACAACACATATTCTCCTTTTTGTCCTTTGTCCCATTTTCCATGGGGACTTTCGATGAATTGTTTCCGGTGTTGGCATACGTAGGTTGTTTCCCATGATGTCCAGATCTTTCCCACCAGCTTATAAACATGCTGTCATCAACCGTCTTCTCATAGATTCTGTCCTCAGCCCTAAAGAAAGCACCAGCTTTTTATTTGAATATTTCCTATCATAAACCATGCAGATCATCATGCTCTTTGCCTGTCTGAATGAACATCAACTTCCTCAGTCTGTGTACTGCTCACACTGCAGTAACTGATGGAACTAATGGCTAACTTCTTGCTCTCAACACTGGTGAGGGGATTTGTTTTTTTCTTTTGCCTTTCGTTCTGTTTCGTGGTTGTTCTTGTTGTTTGTGAATCCTTCTTGACAGTCCAACTAGCTTGGCTGCAGTTGACTACCATAGATACAACAGCCGATTTGTTAAGCATGGAGATTTTCCCGATATCACTCCTGACATACTCAGTGTGTAAAATCATGGCTGTTTGTCGGAGGTGGAGGCATTTTCACACAGATTTCTAATCATATAGAGGATCGTGTATATTTTGTTTTCTGAGATTGTCAAATCATCTGCCGAAAACTTAAAATAAAAACTTCGGTATTGTGTTGATCTGTATGTTTCTGCTGACGTCATCACAGATCACACAGTCCTGAACAACATCAGCACCAATACCACAATGCTCAGAGCCATATGTCCAGGTATAGAATATTTCGTCAATCATAACAAAACAAACTACACACTCCTGCAAGTTAATATTTCGAACTGTCAGAACAACAAACCATTCTATTCGACAGGAGTAGTGTATGGTGTGTGTCATGATTCAACTTCATTCTGTAGAATGAGTGTTTTACGATATATGCGAGTCCAGATTCATTTGCAGCGCTTATCATATTGGTGTGATGCCAGTTACTGGCAAACACATCTGACATTCCTCCATGGGTACTTTAAAGTGATGTGCATGTACCACAGCCTTGAAGAACTATTCTTTCAACCATACCCGTGTTTCATCAATATAGATCATAGCAACACTCCCTTTGTCAACCTCAGTGTTGTGGACATTAAGCAGCATGGTTTTATTAAGAAATATACATTGAAATACAATGGATATTTGACGACACCAAATGTGGGGTTATATTTACCTCTGATGGAACCAAACATAGTTTTCAGTGAAGATGTGAAAGGGCCCAATGGACACGTTATTATAATCAGTGCACAGCAAGTGTACTGTGATCGATGTTTTGGGAGGAAACCATCATTGAATTACTGCAAAACAAATGGAAGTCAACAAAGTATGCACAGTTGGTACATAGACCAGTTCCCACACGTTAAAGTGTTTCTTTCATCATACATTTACATTCAGCTTCGTGTCACTGGACAGAATCAGAATATGAAACTTTATTTTTCTACACTGTCTGAGGTTGTACATCCCCATAAGTTGTCTAGTGGTTTGTTTAATTGTTCTGTGGCCAGTTATTCTGATTTCCAGGATCATCTAAACTGCAACCTGAAGACAGAGTGTGAAAATGGTCAGGATGAAACAGAACACTGTCCCTTCAGCAGTCCCGACTGTCAGGGTCTGGTGGCTTCACATGATAAATGTCTTAAACTTGTTACATCAGACAATTGTAGCAGTCATAACTGGTGGCATATCAAGTGCAGAAGTGGGGGTGGGAAACTGGCTTCTATCAAGACAAGAGAGGAACGTGAATATGTGTCACATTTTTTCAAATACTTCAACGAAATTCGTTTGTGCTTAGGATACACAACAGGTTGGGACACAGTACCTTTCACATACAGCAAATTTCCCAAATGGTCTGACGGCACACTGATCTACAAAATGAACCAGTTCAGAGTACAGGATGCATACTACCCTTCAAGATTGATCCAGAGTGGAGACTTTCCATCTATGGTAATTTCCTCCCACTCAGAAATTAAAAAAGTGAAGTGTTACCAAGCACTGTGTGAAACACACCCACCATCACTCAGACATGCCCCTTCCAAAACTATGATTCATCATCTACGTTCGTCACAGTCTGTCCTCACAAGTACACGCCAGGTTCTGTTTCTTTGTCCAGGAAAACAACTGTCACACGGATTTTTGTTTTCCAACCTGCAAACCAACTGTGGGAATGCACGGAACGTACAGCCTCACATATTTACGAATGTTAGTTACAAACAGAACTCTTTCATGGTTCCACCTACAATGGTCGTAAAAGATTCACATACCATGTTTACATGTGACGATGATATGTCAGAACTACATTACACTTTCGTGTGCAACTTCAGACAAGACTGCCCAGACAACAGTGACGAGTCTTTCTGTGAACTGTCTTCATGTAACGGTTTCCTGTGTTCCAACGCTCAGTGCATACTGCACAGCCAACGTTGCAATGAATATTCCGACTGTCTGGATGATTCTGATGAAATCGCTTGTCCAACAGAAGACACGTTACATTTTCCATTCAGAGAGGACATCAAGAGGGAACGATTTCACATCAACTTAGATGGTACAGGTTACTTTACTCAGCAGGAGATGAAAGCTGAGGACTCTTGTCCCGACACTCATTATCGTTGCACTGCTGAGTGGCTGTACTGTCTTCCTGTCTACACTCGATGCAATGGGTTTTCTGATTGTGTTTATGGGGAAGATGAACAAGGTTGTGAGACAGCTGATTGTCCTCACTTCTACCAGTGTAGAAATTCTAAAGTCTGTGTCCATGAACATCACCTGTGTGACGGTTGGAGTCAATGCCCCCAGCGGGATGATGAACTGATGTGTGACATGACCTGTCCGGAGGGATGTCTGTGTCAAGGTCATTCTTTCTGGTGTGATAAAAAAATCCCCAGTTATTTTTTCACTTTACTTCGCTTCGTTGATGCGTCAACGTCAGGAATGACACTGACAGATTTCACGAAAAATGCACACCTTGTTTACCTGAGTCTGTCTAATTGTTCCCTACACAATGTCTCAGGTGTGAATCTCGCCAACTTGCAGTCCATCATTCTTACCAACAACCACCTGAGTTCACTTGATATGGCCGTCTTTCTTAGGCTGCCAAACTTGAGAATTTTATCTTTGGCAAATAACCCTCTACTGGAAATGACAAATGCAATATTGAAGCACATTCATTATTCTTTGAAACGAGCGGACTTGTCGAACACATATCTTAACATGCTGAACAATGAAGTGTCTGTTTATTTACCCAATGTTAAATATGTCAATGTGTCTGTTTCTGTGATAAAAACCATAGGAGTTAGAGGCTTCAAGAACATGCCTGCATTGATTGAATTAGACATAAGAGAGAATCAACTGATAAACTTTCCTTTGGATTTGTTCTCAAGGTCACGCCATTTGAAAACAATCTTCTCGTCAGACTACAGGATTTGCTGTGAGAATGTACTTCCTGAACAAACAAGCACAATAAGATGTGTAGCACCTCAGGTTGTGCTTCCTTCATGTCAAACATTGATTCCATCAGAACTACACAACTATTTCTTCTGGACTGTGTGTGTTTTTGCTGTTGTGGGCAGTTTGGTTTCCCTTTTGTCTTCAGTTTCTGTTACAGGACTGTTTGGACGGGGTTTTCTAAAGGCCTTTGCACATCTACATTTCGCTGATATATGTATGGGAATTCACATTGGCATTGTTTTGGTAGCAAATAGCATATTTCGTGGAGACTACATCCAGTCTGAAAAGGCATGGACCGAAAGTGTGACATGTAAGGTAACTGGTTTTCATTTCTTTGTGTCCATTGAGGTGTCTGTTTTTGTCACTGCGACTATCACTTTGATTAATGGTGTCATTCTGTATTTTCCAAACAACGTGTGGGCTTTTAATAAGTGTTCAGTTCCTTTAGTCTGTGTGATAATTTGGTTGTTTGGAATCTTAATGTCTATAATACCATTTCTTCCTGGACTGTCACACTGGGGCCTCTCTGGCCAGTCAGCTCTATGTCGTCTGGCTTTATTTCAGCGTTACGGGTCTAATCAAGTGTTCAGGTGGTTCAATGTTAACGTTGTAATTAATTTCGTCCTCAGCATAATAATTGTAGCTGACCAAATTGTCACCTGCAAACTCACACCAAAGTACATAATTACATTGGAACCCACAATGAGGACAGTGTATTCCTCGGTCCACCTGATGAGAAAAGTGTCTGTCACGTCTGCTGTTTGTTGGATTTCATTCGGTCTGGTCACGGTGATGTCAGCAGGTGGTGTCACTGTGTCAGACAAGGTCCATGGAACCCTGGTGGTGTTCATGTCACCTCTCAGTGCTGCCCTCAACCCTCTGTTTTACATGTGGACTGTGGTGACCCAGCGACGAGGGAAAGCACAAGAGGAAAAACTGTTAAAAGTGTTAAAGGCACGATTGAAACAGTCCGCGAAAAACAAAGCTTTATGTAAATAAGTCAATCAAACTGAACATATCAGTCAACACATGCATCAGTTAATCAATCAATCTTTTCACATGCAAATATGCAGCCCCAAGGCAGACACATATATGTAGTCACAGTGTGGACCAGCAACATCTCCTCTCTGTGCGGTATTGACGCTTTGGGTCGAGGTCCTGAAGAAGCCTCTCCTCAAACGCTAGATCTCCCTCGTAGACAGCCGTTCACCATGCGTTGCAGTCAGTGACAAAGGTTTCCCACACAGATGCAGCAGGCGGTGGTCTTCCTATGTTCCAAGTGCCAGCAGCCAGCTCAGAGAAGCATGATGTCCATTCTGGTCAGATGTCCAGCCCACCGAAGCTGGAGTTTCATGATGAATGCTTCAACTCAAGTCATCTCCGCCTTGCAAAGCACTTCTGTGTCATTAACCCTGTCCTTCCATGTCATACCATGGTCTTATACAAGCACTGGAGGCAGAACTAATCCAGTGCTTTGGTCTGTTTTCTGTAATGCGTTATGTCTCACAGCCAAAGAGCAGGGTTATAATGACAACTGCCTTGAGGACTGTAATCCATGTCAGCGTCCAGTGGGTCATGGAAACAAGAACATACCCAGCATGCACACCCCGGAAACGGAGTATGGCTGTAAATAAATAAAACGGCCATACACGTAAACTGTTTCATGTCTGTATGAGTGTGTTTGTGTGCATGACTGAAACCTGATTGAATGACACAGGAAACGAATGATGAGCGCTGAACAACAGCTGTCAGTCGGCTTTACCCAGGTAGGCAGCCTGTTGTGGAAATGTCACCGTGTTTGTGAAACGCTTGGAGCTTGGTCCCAGACCGAGAATAGGCGCTTTATAAGTATCCATATCGTTCATTCATCGTACTTCATGGTCAGTTTGATGCTGCATTTTCCTCACGCTCTTGTCCACAGCACCTTTCTTTGCTCGTCTCTTACATACTTCATAATCCATGCTGTAAGTTGAGGAAAGGCAGCTTCCTAGGTATGTGAAATAGTCTGCATTGTTCAGAGGTGTTCCCTACATTGACTTCATTGTTCAGAGTTGTTCCCCTGCAGTGTATATTATTTAGAGTTGTTCCCTCTACTGTGTACATTGTTCAGAGTTGTTCCCTCTGCTGTGTACATTGTTCAGCGTTGTTCCCTCTGCTGTGTACATTGTTCAGCGTTGTTCCCTCTGCTGTGTACATTGTTCAGCGTTGTTCCCTCTACTGTGTACATTGTTCAGAGTTGTTCCCTCCACTGTGTACATTGTTCAGAGTTGTTCCCTCTGCTGTGTACATTGTTCAGCGTTGTTCCCTCTACTGTGTACATTGTTCAGAGTTGTTCCCTCTACTGTGTACATTGTTCAGAGTTGTTCCCTCTGCTGTGTACATTGTTCAGAGTTGTTCCCTCTGCTGTACATTGTTCAGCGTTCTATTTCGGTTTGAGGCTCTGGAAGGGCAAGTCCTTGTGCTGCTGTTTACAGGCAGCAGGTGCAATAGCTGAATGGTTAAAGTGTTGGACTTTCAATCTGAGGGTCCCGGGTTCGAATCTCGGTGCACCTGGTGGTTAAAGGGTGGAGATTGTTCCGATCTCCCAGGTCAACGTATGTGCAGACCTGCTAGTGCCTGAACCCCCTTCGTGTGTATACACACACAGAAGATCAGATATGCAAGTTTCAGTGATTCATGTCAGCGTTTGGTGGTTTATGGAAACAAGAACATACCCAGCATGTACACCCCCGAATACGTGCGGCTGCCTACATGGCGGGGTATTAAAACAAAGCGGTCATACACATAAAATGTCTGTCTGAGTGTGTATATGTGTGTACGTGCCTGAAATCTGATTGAATGACACAGGAAACAAATAATGAGCGCCCAGTGGCAGCCGTCAGTTGGCTCTACCCAGGTAGGCAGTCTGTGGTGCAAATGACCCCGTGTTTGTAAAGCACTTAGAACTTGGTCTCCGACCGAGGACAGACACAATGTAAGTATCCACATCAATCAATCACTTCTATTTCAAGTGGTATGTAAAGTTTGCAGTCTTGTTTAGATGTCCATCTCCTGTTTTGTTATACAGTGTTATTCAGTGTTTGTGTTTGTCTTTTGTGACAGTGTTGGTTAATTTCTTCCTAAGAGGGGAATGTGGGAAAGATCTTTTAATGACAATTTGTTACTAATAGTTTTCGTATTTATTGCATCGGCACTGGTTCCTTGTATCCATTGATCGAAATTTCTGCCATTTGCTAAAATCTGGTGCGTGATCATTAAAGTCAAGTTCAAAACCCTAAGTAAATTCCGTTTTCCATTTGACCTTTGAATAGAATTCTTTGCGTAATCCTTACATATGGTCTATCAATTAACACATAAACACCCCTCCACACCCCTCCTGCATTCCATCATTATTCCTCCCATAGCATCGAATCCTTCTAAATTACCATTCACAAACACATGTACATATGCACGCACACACACACACACACACACACACACACACACACACACACACACCATACACTCAACCCGCCCATGCACACGTTCTATACCCCTTTTCTCCACACCTCACAACCCCGCAACACTTTGGGTCACGGTGTTGAAAAGATAAACGCCGTTTTCGGTCTTTTTGAAAGCAGCAGCATCACTGCTTGTTGTATCCTTTTTTGGGTGTGTTGCGGGGGGAGGGGGGAGGAGGTGGGGGCTTGTGACCCCATACTGTATAGTGGGTTTGGACTGTGCCGGAATGGTGACAGAAGAGCCCGTCTTTCTGTGGCCAAGTTCCAGTGTTTCTGAGTGGACATGATTTGTCCATCTGTATTTTGCAGGTCCACGTCTGTATGATGTATGAGCCAGCGTCAGAGTGAGTGCAAAGAGTCCATCTCCCTGTGACCAGGAAATAGTCCGTGAAGCTTCGTGACAATGTTTTTCTCCATACACTGAAGGAGAGAGTGTCTGAAAACCCCCAGTAATGAAGGCAGTCGTTCTGCTTTCTTGTCCACGACACTCACAGAGCAGAACCTGACACAGCAGGGTACGGAATGCACGGCTCTGTGAACATGGCTTGATGGTCCCTGGCCAGTGGCAAAACAAACAACTTCAATAAACCTCCACACAATGAACCTGCAGCTCCATCATTCTTGATGCTGTGCCACATATCAATTCTAACTGGGGACCAAAACAAATCAATTTTCTTTTCTGTGCAGATGTAGAATCTCCAAGATATTGCCCATGAACTCTCACCTCTCACTCAGACAAAGAGAGGATGGGGAGAGAAGAAGATGTGTGTGGGAGGGGGGGGGGGACGGGGGGACAAAGCGAGAGAATGTATACATGTCATAAAAGAACAGATCTGAGTCGGAGTGAGAGTGCAAAACACACAAAGTGCTTCAACTTATTTATTACTCATTCATGTCTGCATGAGACTCCAGCCATTTTAAGAATTTAGATTCTTTGGATTTTCTCCACTTTTCTGCCAAAGTGTTTAATGTATACATAAAGGGATTGATAGCAGAGTTTAATGGTAGTATGAATATTGCTAAAGCCACGTTCACTTCTCCAGGAATGGGAATACCAGCCAATGCTAGAATTCCACACAATCCAATAGGAAACCAGCACATGAAATCTGTGACTGCAATAGTAATCAGCCGCTGAGCAATGGTAATGTCTTGTGACACCTTGGTAGAGCTTGTCTTCAAAGCATTGCTCTGTATGGACCAGTAGATGAATGCCTGACCCAAAGAGATGAATAAAAAGAGGACGAAATTGAAAATGATCATGACACAAAAGGAATACAATTTACCTTTGAATTCTTGTTTCGTTACAGGCAGTGGAATACAGATACCTGTCTGGCTGTAAAATTCCCAGTGTGATGTCACTGGGAGTAAAGGCAACAAGGCAAGAGACCAGCCAACTAACCAGATCAGTAGACAAACCACTGTTGCTGATGTTCGCTCAAACCTCCAGGTGCTGAATGGAAAGCAGAGGACAATAAAACGATCTAAAGTGATCAGGCAGATGATCAGAGCTGACACCTCACTGGACAACAGAGACAGAAAACCGGCCACTTTACAGGCCATACTGCTTTTCCATGTGTCATCAAAATGAAGATATCTGCCACGAAACCGTTCATCTGCAGTACCTATTATAGCCATATAAATACCCATCAGAAAGTCAGCAACAGTAAGGTTGGTGACAAACACACTGAAGCCACTGGAAGAGGTCATGCTCCTTAGAAATAACCGTGAACAGAAACAGAAGATGTTCCCAGACACAGCCAGACAGGTGATCAGCCACAGAAATCCACGGTATGTCCATGACTGCAGTAAATCTTCACACGATGAAATTTCATCCTTGGGGGCGTGACAAGATGTGGTATCGAAATTTTCAGGGAGCATTTCTTTACAGCATAGTTTATAGTTTTCTGCTGAAATGAAGCGTAGATTGGAAAGCGTTTTGAAAATGTCAGGTGGGAAGGTTTTCACAGGACTGCCATCCATGTACAGTTCAGTCAGATGTGGAGTGTACGTAAAACCATCAGGATTTACAGTGTGGATGGAAGTAAAAGATAAATCCAGTTTCTGTAAGCGGAAAAATGGTGTCAACACTTTTGAATCAAATGCTGTCAGTACTGTGTGTGAGAGATCCATCACAGTGAGAGCACTTTGCTGAACAATCGATGGATCAGCATGAAGTGATGAGATGGGGTTGCCAGACAAGGACAGTGACTCCATATTTCCTAAGTTAAAAAATAAAGTCATGTTGATGTGTGTCAGTTTGTTGTCACTGAGGTCAAGGAATCTTAGATTTAACATCTTCATTTCAGGTATCCAGAACAGAGAACACTCGGCAAGAACCAGATGGATAAGATAGATGTTACTGTTCACATCAGACAGTGTCAGACCTGAACCTGTGGCATCCAAGGAGCGGATCTGAGGGAAGAGTGCAGCATGGAAAGGCTGGACACAGAGAAAAGTGTGAACCTGACAGAGACAGGCTACAGGGCAGGTTGTATTGCACCATAGTTCATCGTCATGCATTGGGCAGTGAGGCCAGCCATCACACACGTGGTCACTGTGTACACATATCATGGAATATCGACATCGGAGAAACCCTGGACATGTCATCTCCTCACACCCCTCTTCATCCTCATGCTCCATACAATCATACATCTCATTGCATCGTGTGTAAACAGGCAGACAGTCGTTGAATTCTCCAGGACAACGATAATGACTATCTGGACAAGACTCATTGGAATTCATTGGGACTGAGATAAACTGTGAAATTTCATTGAAATCGACAAGAACAGGAGATGAAAAACGTCTCCAGGAAACGTACATCACTTTGAAAGCAGTGCAACTCTTTTCATCTGATTCGTCCTGACAGTGGGACACTTGATCACACACATAATCAAAGGAGATACACTGACCATTGGTGCACGTGAAAACCGTGTTGACACACTGGGGATGCTGACAGAAAGATTCATCGCTGGAATCCACACAGTCAGCTGTGAAGTCACATACCAAGGAATATGACAGAGTGGTTATGTCTTCACTGCACGTGAACGTGGGGGTTAAAGTGACGTGAAGATCTGTGTGATTTAACGTATGCATGTTTGATGACTGATTAGAATGATGGCAAAGAGGTGTATACTGTTGACCACACACTTCACTATAGTTGTAAGCACAAGAGAGAACCTTGTGGGTCACAGAACCATCGTGGCACTCTGTCACAGAGTACTCTCCCTTTGACTGTGACAGTTGTGTGTTGGCGAAAGAAATGCCCGCTGGATCACGGAATTTATCAGTAGTAGTGTTAAATTCCATTTCACACGACACCTCAAATTCACGCCCGTAACAGCTGAAATGTCCAATTTCCATACTTTTGAGAAAAAATAAGAAACAAGATATCAGATTACCATAGAAGTCAGGATAAGAATACTCAAACAAGTGGTGGAAAACAGTTCTGTGTTCAGTGTGTAGACTATGTCGATACATATCAGGCAATGCCATATTATTTGAATATAAACTTGACAAGAAAAACGTGAAGCTACTCCAGTGTCTTTTTGCTCTAGTGGTGATCGCGCTGTATGGATCATGAAGACATGTGGGGAATTTTAGTTCGCCCCCAAGCAAATTACAATACTCAACACCTATTTTGATATCACTTCTTTCATCTTCTTTGATTTTCAGTTTCACAAATTTGTAACACCGGTCACATAAGGCCAGCAACCCCTGACAGTCAGCACTGCTGAAGGGACAGTGTTCTGTTTCATCCCGTCCATCTTCACACTCTGTCTCCAGGTTACAGTCCATGTGGTGCTGAAAGCTGGAGTAGTGATCCACTGAACAGTTCCACAGACCACTGGGTAGCTTCTGGGGTACTTTACTTTCAGGGAAAAATGAAATATAGAACTGAAAGCATACTGTATTGGTTTCTTTGATGCATTCATCACTCTCAAAAGAAGCAATGAGTTGTGTCTCATTAAAAGAGTACAGCTGAGCAATCTCAGCCTCCCACTTGAACATATTCCAGATTAGAAATCTGTCGTCGGATCTTTGACATCCATGACGACATCGATACAGCTGGATGTTGACTGCATATGGTGACAGCTCCTTGACACTGACCATGAATGAATTTCGGACTGGCACATCTATATTTCTCCACACAGTCTGTGTATAATTTTTACTTGCATTTCTTTTCATTGTGAAGTATCCGGATGATGATGTTGTCATCACAAGAATCACATCAGGTGCTTTTTTTTAATTCAAAGAACCATTTTATTTAAAATGTATGTAAATAATAATAATGATAATAGTAATAATAATAATAATAATAATAATAATAAATCACAGCAAACAAACACACAGCTATGAAGATCATGCACAATAAACACCTACAATGGAATCGACCATCAAGACATCTCTTGACTGCGTAGAACATCAACGAGGAAGAAAAGTGAACGTGAAACACATAATCAATGACTGTGAACGATGTACATTAATGCAAACACCGGCACACAAATCCAACAAGTGATGTTGTTACGCACCTACAACTCGCAGGAAAAAAAACAAGGTAAAGAGGGCATAGATTAAACACGTGGTGCCACAACCTGAAGGCATACCTGAGGAGGACAGGCCTCACCTGCCGCAATGATGATGGAGTCTTCCGTCGGACCGACGTATGAGTAGGCAGGCAGGCTTATCTGTCGGTGTGTGTCCTCATATGGGAGAAGAGGCCGATTCTGGATGCGCAGCACTTCCCACATGTGTTGCAAGGGAAAACGTCTCCAGAAGTTGAGCCCTGCTTCCTTCGTTCACGCTTCTCCTTTATGGCCAGCGTTCTCTTGTTTTCAAACGTCTTTATGCCACTAGAGCACAGCATACTCCAGCGAGAGCGGTCAAGGGCATCGGTTTCCCAGGAAGCGATGTCTATGTCACAGGCTTTGAGGTTTGTCTTCAAGGTGTCCTTGAAGCGATTGCAGGGTCTTCCAGGTGGCCTTCCTTCAGCTGGCCATACGAAAGCATCTTCGGGATCCTGTTGTCTGTCATGTGGACGTGTCCTGTCCAGCGTAGCTGGCACTGGATCAGCAGGCTTTCGATGCTGGGCAGGCCGCTCCTCTCTACGACCTGGAGGTTGGAGACTCTGCCAGGCCACTTTATGCCGAGGATCTTTCATAGGCATCTCCTGGTGAAACTGCGCAAGTTGTTGAATGTGACTGCGATACGTCGTCCATGTTTCACAGCAGTACAACAAGGTGGTCAGCACAACAGCTCTGTAGGTTTTGATTTTGGTGCTGAGCCTGATGCCTTTGTTGTTCCTTTGTTGAGTCTGCCAAAGGTGGAGCTGGCCTTGGCGATGCGCAGCGTCACTTCTGCGTCAAGGGCTCCGTTGCTGCATAGGGTGCTGCCCAGGTAGTAAAACTTTTCGACTGACTTGATATCTGTGTCATCGATCTTGATTGCAGGTGGGGGCTGGGTGGGGGCAGGGGGGGATGGTGGGGGGGGGGGGGGGAGGCACTGGCGTTCTGTGAGCTAACTGGTTGGTACATGGACTCGGTCTTGCTGAGGCTGATGGTGAGTCCAAAGCGCCTGCAGGAGGTTGAGAACCTGTCCATGATGAACTGCATGTCCTCATGGGTGTGTGCAACAAGTGCGCAGTCATCAGCGAAGAGGAACTCTCTCAACAGTGCCTCAAACACCCTGGATGGATGGTGGGTTATGGAAACAAGAATATACCCAGCATGCACAACCCCCGGCTTTCAATCAGTGGGTCCCGGGTTCGAATCTCCGTGACGGCGCCTGGTGGACAAAGGGTGGAGATTTTTACGATCTTCCAGGTCAACATATGCGCAGATCTGCTAGTGCCTGAACCCCCTTCGTGTGAATACGCACACAGAAGATCAAATACGCACGTTAAAGATCCTGTAATCCATGTCAACATTCGCTGGGTTATGGAAACAAGAACATGCCCAGCATGCACAACCCCCGAAAACGGAGTATGGCTGCCTACATGGCGGGGTAAATGAAAAAAAAACCCAACCCTGTCATACACATAAAATGTTACATGTCTGTCTTAGCGTGTATGTGTGCGTGCCTGAAATCTGATTGAATGACACAGGAAACGAATGATGAGCGCCCAGTGGCAGCCGTCAGTTGGCTCTACCCAGGTAGGCAGACTGTTGTGCAAATGGTCCCGTGTTTGTAAAGCGCTTAGAGCTTGGTCTCCGACCGAGGATAGGCGCTATGCAAGTATCCATATCAATCTCTCCCCCCCCCACACACAATCCCCCCCTCACCCCCCCCCCCCCCCCCCAAAAAAAAAAAAAAAAAGCTGGAGTGGCTGGCACAGACCCAACCTGAATGGCTGGAGAGCATCTGTTGGCAGGGTGGGGCAACTAGCGTGGATAAGGAATAAGATTTCTTTTGTCAACCACGGTGCGTTCGCCTACGATTTATTCATTTCGAATCTAAACGCAGTGTGTTCATCGCATTGAGATGAAAGGAAGTTACACCAAAATTTATAATGTTGAACTCATATCTCTTGTCAGTGCGAGCTCACCATGCTGAAGGAATCACGAGACTGGACGTCTGTCAGCTGACTTCGTTGTGTCTTGGGCCCCACTTGCTGACTACCGGTAATGCACGACATTGGTCTCTGGCTGGTAACGCACGACACTGGTCTCTTGCTGGTAATGCACGACACTGGTCTCTTGCTGGTGATGCACGACACTGGTCTCTCTCTTGCTGGTAATGTACGTTGTTGGTCTCTTGCTGGTAATGCACGACATTGGTCTCTCTCTTGCTGGTAATGTACGTTGTTGGTCTCTTGCTGGTAATGCACGACACTGGTCTCTTGCTGGTAATGTACGTTGTTGGTCTCTTGCTGGTAATGCACAAAATTGCCCATTACAGCTGATGCGCAAGCCATTTTGCTCATCATCGGTAATGGGCAAAACCTGTTGCGCGACACACACACACACACACACACACACACACACACACACACACACACACACACACACACACACACACACACACACATACACAAACACACAAACATACACACACACACACACACTAACACACATACACACACACACACACACACGCGCGCGCGCGCGCGCGCGCGCGCGCACGCACGTACACACACATACACACACGCGAGCGCACGTGCACACACACATACACACACACACTCTCATACACTTGGAATACCTCTTGACAAAAGCTAGAAAAAGCCTCAACTTATTAAATATTGTGAGCAGGCATCACTGGGGTCAGGATACCTCTGTACTTATCCACCTTGCAACATCGCTAGTACGCTCAAAGCTAACCTATGCACAAGAGGCATTCTTTTCTGCATCAAAATACATGTTAACTCTCTCCATACGAAAATATTGCAAGCGGAAGGCACTTATACTGAAGAGGTGAATGTTGACAAAAAATACCACAATTCTGACGACGGAAGCTAAAGGTTGGGTCATTCAGACACCCACTGGACATCCGAGGGGTCTGTGTAGAGGAGTAGAGAGGACTGGCCGTACTGAGTGAGTTAAAGAAATTACAAAGTGTGGATAGTAAAGTATATAAGCTTGCTATTGGTGTTCCAGTTCACGCTTCAACTTTAAAAACATACACAGAAATGAAAGTATTAGCCTACCCTTTGAAGAAGAGATGAAACTTGCATCAGCTAAATATATCCTGAGAAGTACTACAGTTCAAAATTCAAATATTGCCGAGATCAGTTTAAAATCAAACCTTCATTTCCCTAAAAGAGCACAGTCTATTCACTCCCTCACGACTATAGGTACTTATATCTCTGGCATATTTAAAACATCAGGAGTGAACCCAAATCAAACTGCCCCTCGGTTATCATACACGACAATACCTAAATGGGAGAGGAACAACGCAACATTTGACATTAATTACCTGGATTTAAAGAAAGCTGAAGGCCCTGCTCTCCCTGCTTTGGTTTTAAATCTCACATTCAAGAAAATTACCCAAATCACCTTAACTCTCTCCATACGAACGGCAAAAGAGACGACGTTAACAGTGTTTCACCCTAATTACCATCATCAAAATATTGCAAGCGGAAGGCTCTTATACTGAAGAGGTGAATGTTGACAAAGAATACCACAATTCTGACGACGGAAGCTAAAGGTTGGGTCATTCAGACACCCACTGGACATCCGAGGGGTCTGTGTAGAGGAGAAGAGAGGACTGGCCGTACTGAGTGAGTTAAAAGAGAAGTACTATCATATCGGTAAAGATGTTTCAATATTCACAGCAGAACTTATGGCTATATTGATGGAATTAAATCACTTACTAGATCTTTCCATTACCATATTTCAAGTGTTATTTTGTGTCGATTCTAAATCTGTATTACAAGCATTAAAATCTTTTAATTTGAAGACAAGAGGAGAACTCGTAATATACCATCCGTGGTACAAAGATTAATTTTTGTTGGATCCCTTCTCACGAATTCTCACGAAGGGATCATGGGAAATGAGCGGGTGGATCGTTGTGTGAAAAAAGGCGCAATGAACATTTACAATGCCATACAAATTCGTATTCCATATTCATTCCAAGAAGGTTATTCTCTGCTGGAGAAAACTTGCTGGAACCATGTCAATAAACTAAAACAGGAGTCTGATCCTGACAGAGAAAATACTGACGATAACTCGTGCAAAATTGATCGCATGTTTTCTTTTAAAACAAAAGGACATCACAGTAACAGAAGGCTCACCAGTCTGGTATACAGACTACGACTGGATGCCATAAAAACAAAATATACTTCAAATGTGACTTGCATTTGCGGCAATGAAATTACTCCCGTGCATATCATCTATAAATGTGAACAGTTAAAACCATATTTACCTACGTCATTTACAAAAAAATGCATTTCCATCTGCTTCCATTAGAAATGTCTTATACAATGATCAACATGTGTTTCAAATAGTTCAGAGTTTAATTTGGAGCCCAATTGGCTCTTTGTTGTGATTCTAAGGGTTGACTGGTTAGTTTATTTTATTTAGTTTATTTTTTTCTTCTTTTTTTTTCAATGCTAATTGAGGAGAGATGAACAGGGGAGGATGATTTAAGGCATGGGCGGGGTGGGGGAGATAAGGGAATTTCGTCTAAAATCACAAATGTGGATAGACGCACTCTCATACACGAACACACACACACACACACACACACACACACACACACACACACACACACATTCATACATACAAGCACACACATACACAGACACATACATACAAACACACACACACACACACACACACACACACACACACACACACACATACGCACTCACACACACGCACGCACACACACTCTCAAACATAAACACAAACACACACACACACACACACACACACACACACACACACACACACACAAACACAAACACACACACACACATACACACACAAACAAACAAACAAACACACACACATGCAAACGCACACACACACATACGCACACACACACACACACACACACACACACACACACACACACACACACACACATATGCGAGAGACAGTGAGACAGAGAGACAGAGAATTACAATGACAATCAGGCTATTCGCCCATAATTTATGGGGAGAACAGAAGAAGAAGAAGAAGAAGAAGAAGAAGAAGAAGAAGAGAGAGAGAGAGAGAGAGAGAGAGAGAGAGAGAGAGAGAGAGAGAGAGAGAGAGAGAGAGAGCGAGAGAGAGAGAGAGAGAGAGAGAGAGAGGAATGACAAATTTATTACCGCTAGATGAAATACTCTGCTGCTCGACTTTATATTCACAGTCAAGACGGAACATAAAGAGGCTGTTCATGTCCTCTGTTGAACTGATGTGTTTGGTTGTGTAATAGGGTTCGTGCGGAGTCAGTGTGTAGGAACAAACCAACATGACATAGTGTTAAGTGTTGTGTGTCTCAAGTACACACTCTGTATCCCCTGTACATGTATCAAGTAGGTCATGGGAAAGTGATGACACGGTGCTCTTGAAAAAACAAAAAGGAAGGTTATCCTGACTGGAATGTGGAAATGTTTACACACGAGGAGAAAAAAAAAAAAGACAGAAAAAGAAGAAAGGAAAAGAAAAAGACAGAAAAAGAAAAAGAAAGAAAAAAAAGAAATAAAAATAAAAATAAAAATAAAGAAAAATAAAGAAAATGAAAGAAAAAAAAAAGAAAAAAAAGAGAAAGAAAAGGATAAAAAACAAAAACGAAACAAAACCCCCACCCCCAAACTGAATGTAACAATGGAAAATACAAATACACTGGCATGTTTACATATACACTTCAAAACAAAGTGAGGATTGATGGGCGCTAAACACTGGAGAGAGACTTCTCGGCAGACAATGGGGTGACGGCAGCAAATCAAAATATCACCCATTCGCACAACATCAGAAAACATGCCTTTGTCGAACTAACCGTTATGTGATGGGATGTATCCGAATGTTTCCACCAGTGTCTGTTACTTTAACCCTGATCGACGTTGCACCATTTCAATGTGTAATCAAATGCTGGGACTAGATTCTCTGTCTCTTTCACACACACACACACACACACACACACACACACACACACACGTATCGTATATCTAGCAACCATATAATAAACGTGCGCCCGTGCACGCACACATTCGCACACACACACACACACACACACACACACACACACACACACACACACACACACACACACACACACACACACACACACACACACACGTATATCTAGCAACCAAATAATTTTCGAATGTCAGAATCTAAAATGTTTTTTTGCCAGACTTCACCGAAAGTTCTTTTG
The DNA here is from genome assembly GCF_041734735.1 of Babylonia areolata. Classification (NCBI taxonomy): domain Eukaryota; kingdom Metazoa; phylum Mollusca; class Gastropoda; order Neogastropoda; family Buccinidae; genus Babylonia; species Babylonia areolata. Next base: position 3,764,068 of record NC_134889.1, read on the forward strand.
AATGTGTTATTAACAATTCCAATATGTTATTTGTTGTTGCAGAAGGTTTGTTGCGTAGTCCAATAGGACATTTGTTTTAGTTGTTTGATGTTGGCGTTTATAACGTTTCCATCTTCCCTAGCGTTGTCTCTCCCTATTCACCCTCCACACACATACACACACTTTTACCCCCTACAACCCTCCCACAACCCCTACCCCCACGGTTTATTTATCTATTTTTTGTCGTCTAATATCACTTCAAGTGGAAAGACGTTAAACTGAAGACGACGACGACGACACACACACACACACACACACACACACACACACACACACACACACACACACACACACACACACGTATGACATGTGCACTTAGACATGAACACACAATCACACCCCCTTCCTTTTATCTAAATCCCACCTCCACTTTTTTCCCGTCTAAAATCACTTTCTACTACCTGATTCGGTAGCGTAAGCAGCATTGACTCAAAGTTGTGTACCAACTGTGTCTACTGACCTTTTTGTTTACTTACTACTCGATGATGATGGAGTCTCCTGTCGGACCGACGGGTGAGTAGGCAGGCAGGCTTAGTTGTCGGTGTGTGGGAGAAGAGGCCGATTCTGGATGGACTACTACTACTACTACTACTACTACTACTGCTGCTGCTGCTGCTGCTGCTGTTGCTGCTGCTGCTACACACTTACACACAATCACACAGATAGCTATATCTCATTCTTTTGTTACCCACGTAAACAGATCGATATTATTCCAACACCAGCTACCATGGTGCGGTGCTTTGCGCCGAGTACCAACAGCGGGCAAGGCGAGATCCTGGGCACCACCATCACAGAAGAGTAAAAACGGAGATTTTTTGGTTCGTGGTCGCTCCAACCCAGAGCTGATTGTGCTATGTGCTCGGATTGGAAGACTGGAATCACACAATCGAGCGCAATCCACTTGACAGTTTCAGTTTCAGTTTCAGTAGCTCAAGGAGGCGTCACTGCGTTCGGACAAATCCATATACGCTACACCACATCTGCCAAGCAGATGCCTGACCAGCAGCGTAACCCAACGCGCTTAGTCAGGCCTTGAGGGGGAAAAAAGTGAATAAATAATAGATAAGCTTACACAAATAAATAAATAATAACTATAATTTAAAAAAAGGTAGTAGTAATAATAATAATTAAAAAAACAACAACAACAAAAATAATAAATAAATAAATAAGATAACAATGATGATAAATAAGCAAATAGATGTAAAACATGAAGACACACATTCACATATACACCCACACATGCATAACAGATATGCACCGAACATGCAGTTTCACAGATATGAAAGCACAGTCAAATACATATAAACTTGACAGACCCATCTCTCGGAGTGTTACTCAATTTTTGTGACCAACACTGCAGGTGTATTTATCTCGGATCCTGTTGACGCCGGAACGTAATTATCATGAAAGAAAGAGCACAGTACACCTTGTCATGTTTCTAGGTTTTGATTGCTTCAGATTTTGGCCCAGAAATTTAACAAAAAGAGGATGAATGCTTTCTATGCAGATACATTGCAATGCGTTGCTATAAGTGGTAAAATTCAATATTCACCATAGTTTGGCTTTTATCGCGGCGTTACGCAAGGAGACCATTATCACTTTAATTGTACTAGACATGTGAGGAAGCTTTATCAGATATATCGCGTGGAAATAAGAAAAATATAAGGTGTCTGTAATGACGAAGGAGAGGTTAGAATGCCACAGTTTGGAAATGACACAGGCTTGTACGCAGTTGAAACTGAAATCCTTCGTTGAAACTGTTAGAATTCTTACTCCTTTTGCCAACACATCTGTCTTGAAAGGTAAAGGTAAGAAATCGCCGCTCTTCCTCTGACTGTTACCTTTTGAAACTTCCTCGTGTCAATACAAGAACCTAAGGTGAACGTTCTTTCTTCTTTGTTGCTCCTCACGTCTGGAACAACCTTCCTCATATATCCGTGCATCTGATTCTATTTCTGCATTTCGCTCATCACTAAAAACCCATCTTTTTAAAACCTATCTATAAGCACTCTCAGCTTCCTTGTTCTCCAACACCACCCATGTCAGCTCACTTTGGATGTATGTAGAGTGGGAAGGGGAGAGTGTGAGTGGGGGGGGGGGGGTTTTTGAGGAAGAGTGGTCATGGATTTTGTATGTAACGTGTAATATTTTTCTTTCATGTAAAGCGCCCTGAGCTCTTAGAGAGAAAGGGCGCTATATAAATGTACATTATTATTATTATTATTATAAATTATCATAAAACAGACACTTGTGATTATCTTCAATATTCCTTAAACAGGCGAAGACACTGCAAAAGCTGATGACGAAGATGTGTTCGTTAATTTATTTATAGCCTGTTCATCTAAGATGATGATATTACGAAGATGTGTTGGCTCTGTATTGTATCTCTGTACCAGCGGTTTGGATGACTTTAGACTGGCATCGTTCAAGGTAAAAAGATGTCAAGGAATCAGCCTCTAACCTGGAGAGAACACTAATGGTGTGAGAGAGAGAAAACAGAATGTGGAAAAGACAGAGTACAAAATGTAAAATGGAGAGGGTGAGTGTCAGTGATTGGAGAAAGAAAAAACATAATATTGGAAGGGTGTGTGTGAGAGGCGGGACGGGGAAAGCGGGATTAGGACAATTTTTTTTTTTCAATAATCAAATATTGTATGCACTACTTCTGTAGATTATTATTTGAAAAGAGGTTCATGTGGGGACCTACAATAAACAACCAACTGGACTATTCAACACATAATTAGCTAACTTTAATAAAGAACAGTTTGAAATATATAACTTTTACCAAAAAAATGTTAACATTTGAAAGTGGTAAACTCTCTCTGTGTCTCTCTCTTCCTTTCTTAGTCCCCTCCCCCTTGCCCCCCTCCGCCCCCCTACACCCCAACCGCCCCCCTTTTCATTCGAATATAAAGAAATGTCGATTTCTAATTAGTAATAACAATCATCATTATGATAGAAATGATAATAATCCAAATAATAATAATAACAATAATATCATTTATTTTCAGTCTAATATCATCATCTCAGATGAACAGACTATAAATAAATAAACGAACATCAATGGTGACACCACATGTGACGAGCAGTTTGATTGCTTTCTGCTCGACGTCAGTTTCAGTTTCAGTTTCAGCAGCTCAAGGAGGCGTCACTCCGTTCGGACAAATCCATATACGCTACACCACATCTGCAAAGCAGATGCCTGACCAGCAGCGTAACCCAACGCGCTTAGTGAGGCCTTGAGAGAAAAAAAGGTGAATATATAATTTGTATTTGTATTTCTTTTTATCACAACAGATTTCTCTGTGTGAAATTCGGGCTGATCTACACTACAGCGCCATCCATTTTTTTTGGTATTTTTTCCTGCGTGTAGTTTTGTTTTTCCTATCGAAGTGGATTTTTCTACAGAATTTTGCCAGGAACAACCCTTTTGTTGCCGTGAGTTCTTTTACGTGCGCTAAGTGCATGCTGCACACAGGACCTCGGTTTATCGTCTCATCCGAATGACTAGCGCCCAGACCACCACTCAAGGTCTAGTGGAGGGGGAGAAAATATCGGCGGCTGAGCCGTGATTCGAAATAGCGCGCTCAGATTCTCTCTCGCTTCCTAGACGGACGCGTTACCTCTAGGCCATCACTCCACTAATAAATAACTACTTAAAAAAAGAACTACTACTACTAATAATAATATGTATGAGGCGCTGGATGTCAGCATCGTCACAAAGCTGGGAAGTGCCGCGGGTAACGAGTTGCCTGCTATCTCGACCACGGCTAGTCCAGTTTGTGAGGACTCTGTCTCCCTTCTGTGGGTGAATTCCCTGAAGCTTTGGGTAGTTTTCCCGTGCCAAGGCTTCGGTGGATGCGCCTGAAAATACTTTGGACTGATTTGGATACCTGTGGTGTGTCCGTGGGTGTGAGATGCAGGTGATATTTTTGACTCACTTGTGTAAACAGACTATGTAATAACCTGGCGTTTTGACTCTCTCTCTCTATCTATCTGTGTGTGTGTGTGTGTGACCGTCATGAACTTTAACGTATTGCTTTGGGCTCTACAAGTAATGATAATTATTATATTTATATAGGGCTGAATCTTGTGCAGAGACAAATCAAAGCGCTTTCGCACCTGTCATTTACACGCATGCATAACTCTAAAACTGGAGAAACTGAAGACAAGGAAGAGGCAGGGGAGGGAGACTATTTTGTAAAGAGGTGGGTTTTAAGACCAGACTTGAAAGAGCTGAGTGCGGAGACCTGACGAAGAGAAAGAGGAAGTTCATTCCAGTTGCAAGGTCCAGAGACAGAGAAAGAACGGCGGCTAACAGTCGAGTGTTTGAATCTGGGTATGCGTAAGCAGAGTGGATCCGAAGCCGATCGTAGTGAGCGAGATGGAGTGTAGAGGTGAAGGCAGCCACAGAGATAGGAAGGGGCAGATTTGTGAATACATTTATAACATAGAGTGCTGATCTTGTATTTCATTCTGTGTGAGACAGGTCGCCAGTGGAGATGTTGCAAAAGAAGAGTGGTGTGCTCAGATCTTTTCTTTCTAAGGACGAGTCGGGCAGCAGAATTTTGTATGCGCTGAAGGGACTGAATGGATGAAGCAGGCAAACCAGACAATAGAGAGTTACAGTAGTCAAGGCAAGAGAGAATGAGAAAAACGACAAGTCTAGATGTTGCGTCAATGAACAGATATTTCCGGATGGAACTGATGCGCCGCAATTGACAGTAGCAGGATTGACATGTCTGACTGATAAATTTTTGCATGAACAGTGTGTTGTCAAGGACAACGCCGAGGTTCCTGACTGAACTGGAAAGAGGGATGGATGTACTGCCAAGTTTGATTGTATCAGTTATGGTGGAAGAGAGTTTTTGTTTAGTTCCTATGATCATTGCTTCCGTTTTGTCCGCGTTCAATTGTAGTTTATTTAGAGTCATCCAGTTCTGTATGTCCAGGAAGCAGTTGGATGTTTCTTGCAAGAGCGACAATTTTTCAGGGGTATCACTCTTCTGGAGTTGAGTGTCATCAGCATAAGAATGATGACTGACATTATGGCGGTTGATAATTTCAACGAGAGGAGCAGTGTACAGTGTGAAGAGCACTGGGCCTAAAACAGATCCCTGTGGGACTCCATGTTCGATTTTACCAGGTTCAGATTGGAAATTATCAACAATGATAAGTGGCATATGAACGTAAGTAAGAAGAATGGTAGATTGGTTACCTCAAATGCATCCCCCCTTCTTTTTCTCAATATAAGTATTTCAGCAATTACACAACAGTTAACATATCTGACAGTCATTTTGGTTTATCTTATCTGCAAAGTTGGCTTTGAGGGGTGAATAGGTTGAGTCCAGATGTGGGATTGTGGCAGGGTTTTTCCTGCACTCACACAACAAAGTTTAAAGCAAATGCATCATCCTTGTTCATGTCAGTTATTGTTTTAACTGAATTATGATTGGTGCCACAAATCTAACATAATCAGCAAATACTGTTATTTTTAGGTGTAAAATGTCTTATTGCGAAAACAACAACAGCAACATCAAAAAACAACCCCCCCCGCCCCCCCCCCCCCCCCCCGCCACCACCAAACCTGTGAACATCGTTTGGAGGTAAGGATGGTGTGGAGAAATCCACTATGAGCTTCTTCTTATTTATCTATATAAAATGAATGAATGAAGTGGCGTGCAAAACGTTGAGTTTGTCATGTGTCTTCTTGGCTGCAGGTGCGCGCGTGCAAGTTTCCCCTTCCTGCATCAGTCATGGGGTTTGCCTGGTCTCCAGCGGGTCGTGCCTCTCCTGTGACCTTGGCAATCACGTGACAACGCTCGTGCACACTGTTGTATTGTTTTGGTTGATCAGCCCCAACCAGTGATGGACTCTCTCTCTTAATTCCTCGTCATTAACTCCTTCTGACTACAGAAATTTAAGTATTTTACATCTCAAATGGAAACTGACACACACCAGTGTTGTTTATATGATTAACATTATGGCTGGCCGTGCTCCCATGTGTCTCAGAAAAAAGATTCGGGGCTAAATTAGTTCGCAATGTATATTGTTCTTCCAAGATTCGGTCTCCTCTAATCTAGCTTTATATATCCTTTTTTTTTTCTCTCTCCCAACTCGGCAACCATGAATATGTATTGGAACAAATAGAGGCATTGATGGTAGATTATACTGAGTGATGTAATGAATAGACGATACAGATTTAGCCTGTGTAATAGATACATATTTTCGTACTTTTTTTTTCACTTTTCGAAGGGGCGTTATTAATCAAGGTTTTCTTAGCCCACAATTATTCCCATTCGTTATTAACATATTGGCTATTAGATCGTCTAGAATAGGAAAACATGGAACACAAGTGATTTCAGGAACTGCCTTGTAATTTTGTTGCTTTGTACCAGTGACGTAGAACCTCTGATACAATTGTTGGAATAGAAAATCATTTTAACAACAAGACCGAACAGAGGTGGGGAAATATCCAAATTAAGGTAGCTAGCGCCTAAAAATATCTGTGATTAATCTTCGCCACAAAACTGAATTCAAGCACACCATGGGCTTAGATTTACGATTTACAGAAGGGGGTAAAAGGTGGGGAGGGGTGTGGGGTGGTGGGGGTGGTGGGGGGTTCATTCTGAGATATATGCAAACATTAAAAGTCTATTGACCATACTGGGGGTGAAGTTTTAATTTTTTTTTTTTAAGAGGCAGAGCTGACACTTATATATGCAGGAGAAATTTGGGACACATGATAAAAAAAAAATCAAAAAAAATCATACATTTACAATCAAACTTTATTTTTTTTAACATGGATCCGTTGCAGCTGGTGGGTACCCGCTGATATCATTGAGTGGACAAAGAGGACCTTCACCGGAACTCAGGTACTATCCCACAACCACTAGACATTTAGTGAACTCTGGCCCTACCCCACAACCACCGGAAATGGAGACATTTGGTGAACTCTGGCCCTATCCCACAACCACCGGAAATGGAGATATTTGGTGAACTCTGGCCCTATCCCACAACCACCGGAAATGGAGACATTTGGTGAACTCTGGCCCTATCCCACAACCACCGGAAATGGAGACATTTGGTCAACTCAGACACTACCCCACAACCACCGGAAATGGAGACATTTAGTGAACTCTGGCCTTATCCCACAACCACCGGAAATGGAGATATTTGGTGAACTCTGGCCCTATCCCACAACCACCGGAAATGGAGACATTTGATGAACTCTGGCCCTATCCCACAACCACCGGAAATGGAGATATTTGGTGAACTCTGGCCCTATCCCACAACCACCGGAAATGGAGACATTTGATGAACTCTGGCCCTATCCCACAACCACCGGAAATGGAGATATTTGGTGAACTCAGGAACTACCCCACAACCACCGGAAATGGAGATATTTGGTGAACTCAGGAACTACCCCACAACCACCGGAAATGGAGACATTTGATGAACTCTGGCCCTATCCCACAACCACCGGAAATGGAGACATTTGGTGAACTCTGGCCCTACCCCACAACCACCGGAAATGGAGACATTTGGTGAACTCTGGCCCTACCCCACAACCACCGGAAATGGAGACATTTGGTGAACTCTGGCCCTATCCCACAACCACCGGAAATGGAGACAGCTGGTGAACTCTGGCCCTACCCCACAACCACCGGAAATGGAGACATTTGGTGAACTCTGGCCCTATCCCACAACCACCGGAAATGGAGACATTTGGTGAACTCAGGCACTACCCCACAACCACCGGAAATGGAGATATTTGGTGAACTCTGGCCCTATCCCACAACCACCGGAAATGGAGACATTTGGTGAACTCTGGCCCTATCCCACAACCACCGGAAATGGAGACAGCTGGTGAACTCTGGCCCTATCCCAGGCCCCACGAACAAGCCAGGTTACTGACCAGTGATAGTTATAGTGACAAATGAGGATAAAATAAATTCCCTGTTATAGGTGACATTACCGTTCAGGTAAGTGGATGGGTGGTGTGTGTAAATGTGTCTACAAGTGGTTGCTATGGAATGTGGCAAGAACCAGGTAAAACAAATATTACACCAGTGACACATTCCCTAAAACACTGATCACTGCAACTGGCACTGGACCATTATCTTAGCATTAATTGGGTAGACAGTTACCTGTTTCTTCCATAACTGACTGACTGACTGCTAAGCTGATTGACATACTCAGTGTGTAAGATCATGGGTGTTTGTCGGAGTTGGTGACATTTTCACATAGATTTCTAATCATATGGAGCCTCATGCATATTTTGCTTTCTGAGATTGTCAAATCATCTGCCGAAAACTGAAAATAAAAACTTCAGTATTGTGTTGATCTATATGTTTCTGCTGACTTCATCACAGATCACACAGTCCTGAACAACATCAGCACCAATACCACAATGCTCAGAGCCATATGTCCAGGTATAGAATATTTCGTCAATCATAACAAAACAAACTACACACTCCTACAAGTTAATGTTTCAGACTGTCAGAACAACAGACCATTATATTCGACAGGAGTAGTATATGGTGTGTGTCATGATTCAACTTCATTCTGTAGAATGAGTGTTTTACGATATACGCGAGTCCAGATTCATTTGCAGCGCTTGTCATATTGGTGTGATGCCAGTTACTGGCAAACATATCTGACATTCCTCCATGGGTACTTTAAAGTGATGTGCATGTACCACAGCCTTGAAGAACTATTCTTTCAACCATACCCGCGTTTCATCTATATAGATCATAGCAACACTCCCTTTGTCAACCTCAGTGTTGTGGACATTAAGCAGCATGGTTTTATTAAGAAATATACATTGAAATACAATGGATATTTGACGACACCAAATGTGGGGTTATATTTACCTCTGATGGAACCAAACATAGTTTTCAGTGAAGATGTGAAGGGACCCAATGGACACGTTATTATAATCAGTGCACAGCAAGTGTACTGTGATAGATGTTTTGGGAGGAAACCATCATTGAATTACCGCAAAAAAAATGGAAGTCAACAAAGTATGCACAGTTGGTACATAGACCAGTTCCCACACGTTAAAGTGTTTCTTTCATCATACATTTACATTCAGCTTCGTGTCACCGGACAGAATCAGAATATGAAACTTCATTTTTCTACACTGTCTGAGGTTGTACATCCCCATAAGTTGTCTAGTGGTTTGTTTAATTGTTCTGTGGCCAGTTATTCTGATTTCCAGGATCATCTAAACTGCAACCTGAAGACAGAGTGTGAAAATGGTCAGGATGAAACAGAACACTGTCCCTTCAGCAGTCCTGACTGCCAGGGTCTGGTGGCTTCACATGATAAATGTCTTAAACTTGTTACATCAGACAATTGTAGCAGTCATAACTGGTGGCATATCAAGTGCAGAAGTAGGGGTGGGAAACTGGCTTCTATCAAGACAAGAGAGGAACGTGAACATGTGTCACATTTTTTCGAATACTTCAACGAATTTCGTTTGTGCTTAGGATACACAACAGGTTGGGACACAGTACCTTTCACATACAGCAAATTTCCCAAATGGTCTGACGGCACACTGATCTACAAAATGAACCAGTTCAGAGTACAGGATGCATACTACCCTTCAAGGATGATCCAGAGTGGGGACTTTCCATCTATGGTAATTTCCTCCCACTCAGAAATGAAAAGAGTGAGATGTTACCAAGCACTGTGTGAAACACACCCACCATCACTCAGACATGCCCCTTCTAAAACTATGATTCATCATCTACGTTCGTCACAGTCTGTCCTCACAAGTACACGCCAGTTTCTGTTCCTTTGTCCAGGAAAACAACTGTCACACGGATTTTTGTTTTCCAACCTGCAAACCAACTGTGGAAATGCACGGAAAGTACAACCTCACATGTTTACGAATGTTAGTTACAAACAGAACTATTACATGGCTCCACCTACAATGGTCGTAAAAGATTCACATAGCATGTTTACATGTGACGATGACATGACAGAACTGCATTACACTTTCGTGTGCAACTTCAGACAAGACTGCCCAGACAACAGTGACGAGTCTTTCTGTGAACTGTCTTCATGTAACGGTTTCCTGTGTTCCAACGCTCAGTGCATACTGCACAGCCAACGTTGCAATGAATATTCCGACTGTCTGGATGATTCTGATGAAATCGCTTGTCCAACAGAAGACACGTTACATTTTCCATTCAGAGAGGACATCAAGAGGGAACGATTTCACATCAACTTAGATGGTACAGGTTACTTTACTCAGCAGGAGATGAAAGCTGAGGACTCTTGTCCCGACACTCATTATCGTTGCACTGCTGAGTGGCTGTACTGTCTTCCTGTCTACACTCGATGCAATGGGTTTTCTGATTGTGTTTATGGGGAAGATGAACAAGGTTGTGAGACAGCTGATTGTCCTTACCACTACCAGTGTAGAGATTCTGAAGTCTGTGTCCATGAACATCATCTGTGTGACGGTTGGAGTCAATGCCCCCAGCGGGATGATGAACTGATGTGTGACATGACCTGTCCGGAGGGATGTCTGTGTCAAGGTCATTCTTTCTGGTGTGATAAAAAATTCCCCAGTTATTTCTTCACTTTACTTCGCTTCGTTGATGCGTCAACGTCAGGAATGACACTGACAGATTTCACGAAAAATGCACACCTTGTTTACCTGAGTCTGTCTAATTGTTCCCTACACAATGTCTCAGGTGTGAATCTCGCCAACTTGCAGTCCATCATTCTTACCAACAACCACCTGAGTTCACTTGATATGGCCGTCTTTCTTAGGCTGCCAAACTTGAGAATTTTATCTTTGGCAAATAACCCTCTACTGGAAATGACAAGTGCAATATTGAAGCATATTCATTTTTCTCTGAAACGAGCGGACTTGTCGAACACATATCTTAACATGCTGAACAATGAAGTGTCTGTTTATTTACCAAATGTTAAATATTTAAATGTGTCTGTTTCTGTGATAAAAACCATAGGAGTTAAAGGCTTCAAGAACATGCCTGTATTGATTGAATTAGACATAAGAGAGAATCAACTGATAAACTTTCCTTTGGATTTGTTCTCGAGGTCACGTCATTTAAAAACAATTTTCTCGTCAGATTATAGGATTTGCTGTGAGAATGTACTTCCTGAGCAAACAATCACAATAAGATGTGTAGCACCTCAGGTTGTGCTTCCTTCATGTCAAACATTGATTCCATCAGAACTACACAACTATTTCTTCTGGACTGTGTGTGTTTTTGCTGTTGTGGGCAGTTTGGTTTCCCTTTTGTCTTCAGTTTCTGTTACAGGACTGTTTGGACGGGGTTTTCTAAAGGCCTTTGCACATCTACATTTCGCTGATATATGTATGGGAATTCATATTGGCATTGTTTTGGTAGCAAATAGCATATTTCGTGGAGACTACATCCAGTCTGAAAAGACATGGACCGAAAGTGTGACATGTAAGGTAACTGGTTTTCTTTTCTTTGTGTCCATTGAGGTGTCTGTTTTTGTCACTGTGACTATCACTTTGATTAATGGTGTCATTCTGTATTTTCCAAACAACGTGTGGGCTTTTAATAAGTGTTCAGTTCCTTTAGTCTGTGTGATAATTTGGTTGTTTGGAATCTTAATGTCTATAATACCATTTCTTCCTGGACTGTCACACTGGGGCCTCTCTGGCCAGTCAGGTCTATGTCGTCTGGCTTTATTTCAGCGTTACGGGTCTAATCAAGTGTTCAGGTGGTTCAATGTTAACGTTGTAATTAATTTCATCCTCAGCATAATAATTGTAGCTGACCAAATTGTCACCTGCAAACTCACACCAAAGTACATAATTACATTGGAACCCACAATGAGGACAGTGTATTCCTCGGTCCACCTGATGAGAAAAGTGTCTGTCACGTCTGCTGTTTGCTGGATTTCATTCGGTCTGGTCACGGTGATGTCAGCAGGTGGTGTCACTGTGTCAGACAAGGTCCATGGAACCCTGGTGGTGTTCATGTCACCTCTCAGTGCTGCCCTCAACCCTCTGTTTTACATGTGGACTGTGGTGACACAGCGACGAGGGAAAGCACAAGAGGAAAAACTGTTAAAAGTGTTAAAGGCCCGATTGAAAAAGTCTGCGAAAAACAAAGCTTTATGTAAATAAGTCAATCAAACTGAACATATCAGTCAACACATGCATCAGTTAATCAATCAATCTTTTCACATGCAAATATGCAGCCCCAAGGCAGACACATATATGTAGTCACAGTGTGGACCAGCAACATCTCCTCTCTGTGCTGTATTGACGCTTTGGGTCGAGGTCCTGAAGAAGCCTCTCCTCAAACGCTAGATCTCCCTCGTAGACAGCCGTTCACCATGCGTTGCAGTCAGTGACAAAGGTTTCCCACACAGATGCAGCAGGCGGTGGTCTTCCTATGTTCCATGAGCCAGCAGCCAGCTCAGAGAAGCATGATGTCCATTCTGGTCAGATGTCCAGCCCACCGAAGCTGGAGTTTCATGATGAATGCTTCAACCCAAGTCATCTCCGCCTTGGAAAGCACTTCTGTGTCATTAACCCTGTCCTTCCATGTCATACCATGGTCTTATACAAGCACTGGAGGCAGAACTAATCCAGTGCTTTGATCTGTTTTCTGTAATGCGTTTATGTCTCACAGCCAAAGAGCAGGGTTATAATGACAACTGCCTTGAGGACTGTAATCCATGTCAGCGTCCAGTGGGTCATGGAAACAAGAACATACCCAGCATGCACACCCCGAAAACGGAGTATGGCTGTAAATAAATAAAACGTCCATACACGTAAAATGTTTCATGTCTGTATGAGTGTGTTTGTGTGCATGACTGAAACCTGATTGAATGACACAGGAAACGAATGATGAGCGCTGAACAACAGCTGTCAGTCGGCTTTACCCAGGTAGGCAGCCTGTTGTGGAAATGTCACCGTGTTTGTGAAACGCCTGGAGCTTGGTCCCAGACCGAGAATAGGCGCTTTATAGGTATCCATATCGTTCATTCATCGTATTTCATGGTCAGTTTGATGCTGCATTTTCCTCACGCTCTTGTCCACAGCACCTTTCTTTGCTCGTCTCTTACATACTTCATAATCCATGCTGTAAGTTGAGGAAAGGCAGCTTCCTAGGTATGTGAAATAGTCTGCATTGTTCAGAGGTGTTCCCTCCATTGACTTGATTGTTCAGAGTTGTTCCCTCTCCTGTGTACATTGTTCAGAGTTGTTCCCTCTCCTGTGTACATTGTTCAGAGTTGTTCCCTCTGCAGTGTACATTATTCAGTTGTTCCCTCTCCTGTGTACATTGTTCAGAGTTGTTCCCTCTACTGTGTACATTGTTCAGAGTTGTTCCCCTGCAGTGTATATTATTTAGAGTTGTTCCCTCTACTGTGTACATTGTTCAGAGTTGTTCCCTCTACTGTGTACATTGTTCAGAGTTGTTCCCTCTACTGTGTACATTGTTCAGCGTTCTATTTCGGTTTGAGGCTCTGGAAGGGCAAGTCCTTGTGCTGCTGTTTACAGGCAGCAGGTGCAATAGCTGAATGGTTAAAGTGTTAGACTTTCAATCTGAGTGTCCCGGGTTCGAATCTCGGTGCACCTGGTGGTTAAAGGGTGGAGATTTTTTCCGATCTCCCAGGTCAACATATGTGCAGACCTGCTAGTGCCTGAACCCCCTTCGTGTGTATACACACACAGAAGATCAGATACGCACGTTAAAGTTCCAGTCATCCATGTCAGCGTTTGGTGGATTATGGAAACAAGAACGTACCCAGCATGCACACCCCGAATATGTGTGGCTGCCTACATGGCGGGGTATTAAAACGAAGCGGTCATACACATAAAATGTTACATGTCTGTCTGAGTGTGTATATGTGTGTACGTGCCTGAAATCTGATTGAATGACACAGGAAACAAATAATGAGCGCCCAGTGGCAGCCGTCAGTCGGCTCTACCCAGGTAGGCAGCCTGTGGTGCAAATGACCCCGTGTTTGTAAAGCACTTAGAGCTTTGTCTCAGACCGAGGACAGACACAATGTAAGTATCCACATCAATCAATCAATCAATCACTTCTATTTCAAGTGGTATGTAAAGTTTGCAGTCTTGTTTAGGTGTCCGTCTCCTGTTTTGTTATACAGTGTTATTCAGTGTTTGTGTTTGTCTTTTGTGACAGTGTTGGTTAATTTCTTCCTAAGAGGGGAATGTGGGAAAGATCTTTTAATGACAATTTGTTACTAATAGTTTTCGTATTTATTGCATGGGCACTGGTTCATTGCATCCATTGGTCGAAATTTTTGCCATTTGCTAAAATCTGGTGTGTGATCATTAAAGTCAAGTTCAAAACCCTAAGTAAATTCCGTTTTCCATTTGACCTTTGAATAGAAATCTTTGCGTAATCCTTACATAGGGTCTATCAATTAGCACATAAACACCCCTCCACACCCCTCCTGCATTCCATCATTATTCCTCCCATAGCATCGAATCCTTCTAAATTACCATTCACAAACACATGTACATATGCACGCACACACACACACACACACACACACACACACACACACACACACACACACACACACACACACACACACACACACCATACACTCAGCCTGCCCATGCACACGTTCTATACCCCTTTTTCCCACACCTCACAACTCCCCAACACTTTGGGTCACGGTGTTGAAAAGATAAACGCCGTTTTCTGTCTTTCTGAAAGCAGCAGCATCACTGCTTGTTGTATCCTTTTTTGGGTGTGTTGCGGGGGGAGGGGGGAGGGGGGTGGGGGCTTGTGACCCCATACTGTATAGTGGGTTTGGACTGTGCCGGAATGGTGACAGAAGAGCCCCTCTTTCTGTGGCCAAGTTCCAGTGTTTCTGAGTGGACATGATTTGTCCATCTGTATTTTGCAGGTCCACGTCTGTATGATGTATGAGCCAGCGTCAAAGTGAGTGCGAAGAGTCCATCTCCCTGTGACCAGGAATCAGTCCGTGAAGCTTCGTGACAATGTTTTTCTCCATATACTGAAGGAGAGAGTGTCTGAAAACCCCCAGTAATGAAGGCAGTCGTTCTGCTTTCTTGTCCACGACACTCACAGAGCAGAACCTGACACAGCAGGGTACGGAATGCACGGCTCTGTGAACATGGCTTGATGGTCCCTGGCCAGTGACAAAACAAACAACTTCAATAAACCTCCACACAATGAACCTGCAGCTCCATCATTCTTGATGGTGTGCCATATATCAATTCTAACTGGGGACCAAAACAAATCAATTTTCTTTTCTGTGCAGATGTAGAATCTCCAAGATATTGCCCATGAACCCTCACCTCTCACTCAGACAAAGAGAGGATGGGGAGAGAAGAAGATGTGTGTGGGAGGGGGGGGGGACGGGGGGACAAAGCGAGAGAATGTATACATGTCATAAAAGAACAGATCTGAGTCGGAGTGAGAGTGCAAAACACACAAAGTGCTTCAACTTATTTATTACTCATTCATGTCTGCATGAGACTCCAGCCATTTTAAGAATTTAGATTCTTTGGATTTTCTCGACTTTTCTGCCAAAGTGTTTAATGTATACATAAAGGGATTGATAGCAGAGTTTAATGGTAGTATGAATATTGCTAAAGCCACGTTCACTTCTCCAGGAATGGGAATACCAGCCAGTGCTAGAATTCCACACAATCCAATAGGAAACCAGCACATGAAATCTGTGACTGCAATAGTAATCAGCCGCTGAGCAATGGTAATGTCTTGTGACTCCTTGGTAGAGCTTGTCTTCAAAGCATTGCTCTGTATGGACCAGTAGATGAATGCCTGACCCAAAGAGATGAATAAAAAGAGGACGAAATTGAAAATGATCATGACACAAAAGGAATACAATTTACCTTTGAATTCTTGTTTCGTTACCGGCAGTGGAATACAGATACCTGTCTGGCTGTAAAATTCCCAGTGTGATGTCACTGGGAGTAAAGGCAACAAGGCAAGAGACCAGCCAACTAACCAGATCAGTAGACAAACCACTGTTGCTGATGTTCGCTCAAACCTCCAGGTGCTGAATGGAAAGCAGAGGACAATAAAACGATCTAAAGTGATCAGGCAGATGATCAGAGCTGACACCTCACTGGACAACAGAGACAGAAAACCGGCCACTTTACAGGCCATACTGCTTTTCCATGTGTCATCAAAATGAAGATATCTGCCACGAAACCGTTCATCAGCCGTACCTATTATAGCCATATAAATACCCATCAGAAAGTCAGCAACAGTAAGGTTGGTGACAAACACACTGAAGCCACTGGAAGAGGTCATGCTCTTTAGAAATAACCGTGAACAGAAAGAGAAGATGTTCCCAGACACAGCCAGACAGGTGATCAGCCACAGAAATCCACGGTATGTCCATGACTGCAGTAGATCATCACATGATGAAATCTCATCCTTGGGGGCGTGACAAGATGTGGTATCGAAATTTTCAGGGAGCATTTCTTTACAGCATAGTTTATAGTTTTCTGCTGAAATAAAGCGTATATTGGAAAGCGTTTTGAAAATGTCAGGTGGGAAGGTTTTCACAGGACTGCTATCCATGTACAGTTCAGTCAGATGTGGAGTGTACGTAAAACCATCAGGATTTACAGTGTGGATGGAAGTAAAAGATAAATTCAGTTTCTGTAAGCGGAAATATGGTCCCAACACTTTTGAATCAAATGCTGTCAGTACTGTGTGTGAGAGATCCATCACAGTGAGAGCACTTTGCTGAACAATCGATGGATCAGCATGGAGTGATGTGATGGGGTTTCCAGACAAGGACAGTGACTCCATATTTCCTAAGTTAAAAAATAAAGTCATGTTGATGTGTGTCAGTTTGTTGTCACTGAGGTCAAGGAATCTTAGATTTAACATCTTCATTTCAGGTATCCAGAACAGAGAACACTCGGCAAGAACCAGATGGATAAGATAGATGTTACTGTTCACATCAGACAGTGTCAGACCTGAACCTGTGGCATCCAAGGAGCGGATCTGAGGGAAGAGTGCAGCATGGAAAGGCTGGACACAGAGAAAAGTGTGAACCTGACAGAGACAGGCTACAGGACAGGTTGTATTGCACCATACTTCATCGTCATGCATTGGGCAGTGAGGCCAGCCATCACACACGTGGTCACTGTGTACACATATCATGGAATATCGACATCGAAGAAACCCTGGACATGTCATCTCCTCACACCCCTCTTCATCCTCATGCTCCATACAATCATACATCTCATTGCATCGTGTGTAAACAGGCAGACAGTCGTTGAATTCTCCAGGACAACGATAATGACTATCTGGACAAGACTCACTGGAATTCATTGGGACTGAGAGAAACTGTGAAATTCCATTGAAATCAACAAGAACAGGAGATGGGAAACGTCTCCAGGAAACATGCATCGCTTTGAAAGCAGTGCAACTCTTTTCATCTGATTCATCCTGACAGTGAGACACTTGATCACACACGTTATCAAAGGAGATACACTGACCATTGGTGCACGTGAAAACCGTGTTGACACACTGGGGATGCTGACAGAAAGATTCATCGCTGGAATCCACACAGTCAGCTGTGAAGTCACATACCAAGGAATATGACAGAGTGGTTATGTCTTCACTGCACGTGAACGTGGGGGTTAAAGTGACGTGAAGATCTGTGTGATTTAACGTATGCATGTTTGATGACTGATTAGAATGATGGCAAAGAGGTGTATACTGTTGACCACACACTTCACTATAGTTGTAAGCACAAGAGAGAACCTTGTGGGTCACAGAACCATCGTGACACTCTGTCACAGAGTACTCTCCCTTTGACTGTGACAGTTGTGTGTTGGCGAAAGAAATGCCCATTGGTTCGTAAAATTGATCAGTAGTCATATTTAATCCCATATCACACGACACCTCAAATCCATACCCAACGCAACCGTTGGAACGCATATGTTCGAGACGAACGAGGAGACAAGTAATCAGATCACCATTGTAGTCAGTATAAGAACCCTCAAATAAATGATGGAAAACAGTTCTGTGTTCAGTATGTAGACTATGTTGATACATGCCAGGCAGTGCCGCATTATTTGAATATAATCTTAACAGAAATTTTGAAAAACTGCTCCAGTATCTTTTTGCTTTATTGGTCATGGCTTTGTATGGATCATGCAGACATGTGGGAAAGTTTAGCTCCCCCCCAAGAGAATTACAATAATCAGTACCCATTTTGATATTACCTTTTTTCTCTAGATATTTTTCCAGTTTCACAAATTTGTAACACCGGTCACATAAAGCCAGCAACCCCTGACAGTCAGCACTGCTGAAGGGACAGTGTTCTGTTTCATCCCGTCCATCTTCACACTCTGTCTCCAGGTTACAGTCCATGTGGTGCTGAAAGCTGGAGTAGTGATCCACTGAACAGTTCCACAGACCACTGGGTAGCTTCTGGGGTACTTTACTTTCAGGAAAAAATGAAATATAGAACTGAAAGCATGCTGTATTGGTTTCTTTGATGCATTCATCACTCCAAAAGGAAGCAGTGAGTTGTGTCTCATTAATAGAGTACAGCTGAGCAATCTCAGGATCCCACTTGAACACATTCCAGATTAGAAATCTGTCGTCGGATCTTTGACATCCATGACGACATCGATACAGCCGGATGTTGACTGCATATGGTGACAGCTCCTTGACACTGACCATGAATGAATTTCGGACTGGCACATCGATATATCTCCACACAGTCTGTGTATAATTTTCACTTGCATTTCTTTTCATTGTGAAGTATCCGGATGATGATGTTGTCATCACAAGAATTACACCAGGGGCTTAAAAAAAATTATTTGATAAATTCAAAGAACCATTTTCTTCAAAAGACATGTAAATTACAATACACAGCAAGCAACCAGACAGCTATGAAGATCACGCACAATAAACACGGAAAATGGAATCGACCATTTTATCCATCACTCAACCGTGTAGAGCATGAAACACAAATTTAAATGAGGAAGGGGAGAAAACTGCATAATTATGTATGACTGTACACGTATTCTTCGCTTTACATGCACATTCAGTGATGACAGAATGAATGTGGAAACAAACATCACAGTCACTTCAGATCTTGTTACAGCTTTTAGAAGGCAAGGGAAGCTAATGCAACGAATCAAAGATCACCGAGGTTTGGTGATTCAGATTTGTGTGCTGAAAACATTGTGCTCTACAGTCTTATCCTTTTGCCATGAGGCTTCAATGTCTTGTCATTTGGGGTTTGGCCAGGTATGTGTGTGAACAGCTGGTGCTTTGTTCACTCCTGTGACAGGTGCCATAGTCTACCAAAAGGTCGGGTTCTAAAGATGCCTTTGATCAATACATTTATCACTCACAGCAAGGCGGTTTCTGTGCTATGGTACTTGCGGTAATCTGAGTGAAACGGCTCTGGAAGGTCATGTGATTCCAAATGTTACAGCACCTGTATCAATATAATACGCTCTAAAACCTTTGACAAGAAAGATAGATTAGAAACTGAACGGTAGTGCTTCAAACAGTTGGGATCGAGGTTGGACGTGTTTAAAAGGGGCTTTACAAAAGCATGATTAAACCTCAGAGGCACAATGCCTGATGACAAAGACTTGTTCATATTGAGAGTAATTAAAGGAGAATTTCATCTAAACAATCGTATATGACAGGAGTGGGGACGGGGTCCACGTCACGTTTCTTTGGCATGTTTTGGAGTACTTTTCTCGCACATTCCTCAGTTACAGACTCAAACTCTGTGAACAAAGAACCAGAGAAGTCAACAGCATCAGTGGGGCTTGGTGTATCAGGGTCTAACCTGCTTTTGTTCCGTTCAGTCTTTTCCAAGAAATGTTCTTTGAACATCTCGGAAAGTTATTCTGGTGGGATGTTTGAGGGAAGCACAAGATCAATGGCTTTTCGAATTATTTGACAAAATGGTCTGACAACAACAATACAATGCAATACAATACAATACAATCAGCAAGCTGGTATTCACAATGACAGATCCTGCACTGACCAGCAACGCTCTTTGTCAGCTTCATTGACAACGAGAAGGCGTTCAACAGCATAGACACACATACACTCTGGAAGTTGCTGATACATTATAGTGCGTCAGAAAAGATCATGAACATCAACCAGAACTCATATGACGGGATGAACTGCTGGGTGGTCTATGGCCGATACTAACAGATGCCTCCGAAATAAAGAAATGAGTGAGGCAAGGATGCTCACTCTTGCCCTTTCTGTTTCTACTCTCAAGAGACTGGATTATGAAAACCTCCCCACCCAAAACACATGGCAGCCAGTGGACGCTTTGGACAGTTGGACGACCTTCACGTTGCCGACGATCTAACCCTCTTCTCCCACAACCAACAACAGATGCAGGAAAATGCCATTGCAGAAACCTCTGCTTACCTGGGTTTCAACATCCACAAAGGGATGTTTTCAAGATCCTCGAGGTCAACACAGCAAATAGAACACCTAGCAGGCTGAAAAAGGTGAAGTTCTTTACTTACATTGGCAGCATCATTGACATGCACAGAGGAACCAATGCTGGCATTAAAGCCCACATTTGCAAGGCAATGGCGGCTTTCCATCAGCTGATGAATGTCTGGGAATCTCACAGTCAAGATCAGGATCTTCAATACCATAGTGAAGCCTGTCCTGCTCTATAAAGCAGAGACTAGAAGAACCACTGTCACCACCATGAACAGAATCCAAACTTTCATCAACACCTGCCTCAAAAGAGGAAAAAAATCAGAAATGAAGAACTATGGGAGTGAACAAGACAGCAGCCTGCTGAAGAAGAGATTCTCCAAAACTGCTGGAGGTAGACTGGCCACACTTGGTAAGATTGCATCCAGCACTAAAAGGCAAGCTCTCACCTGGAACCCACAAGCCTTACCTTGCCTTGTTCGCTTAGCTCTGTGGGGAATCGTCGGGGCACCGCGATGTTGACTCGTGCACCATCCTTCTCCATTCTGGGCGATCATGTGTGAGAGCTTGTGTCTCATCAGATGTCAGCCTTGTCCGCTCTTCTCTGTTGTCAGACCATTCTCTTTCCTTTGTCTGCCTCTCTCTTCCCTTCTGCCGTTCCTTGGAGGATGACTTTGGCAAGGCCGTTTGATCTTGTGGTATGACCATGTCATTTCAGTTTCCGTTTCTTCACAATGGTTAGTAGGTCGTCGTATAGCCCAATATGTTGAGTGATAGTCTAACGAACTTGCTCGTTGCTGATGTGTTTGAGATATGAGATACCCAAGATTTTTCAATAGCATCTCATTTCCACAGCTTGGATTTTCTTTTGAGTCTATGTCCCACAAGCGTACAAAAATATGGAAAGTACCAATGCACGCATGCGTCTGACCTTGTCCCTGATGGTGATTCTGCTGTCTTTCCATATGGGCTTCAGTCTTGCCAGTACCACTGCTGTTTGAGCAGTTCTTGTTAGAATTTCTGGTTTGGAGCCCTGGTCACTGATAATGGCACCCAGAAGATAGAAAAGCTGGACAGTTTTAAGTTTCCGTCCGCGAACCTTTAAGTCTGCTTTATGTTGTTATTGGACTTAAGCTGAACTAGTACGACACTGGTTGCCTTGGCACGTAGCTGTTGGATGGTGTTGATCAGCTTCTGGCCAATACTGATTTTTTTTCATTGTGGCTCAGAGTGCCTCATGCCAGACTTTGTAAAACGCTATTTTGGAGTCAACAAACACATGATAGATTTCCCTCTGGTGTTGGAGGTGCTTCTTCCCTGTCGAAACCCTGCCTGTTCCTCTGCAATGATCCTGTCTGCCTGGGGCTGTAGGCTGCTCAGTATTATCTTAAGCATGACTTTGCTGACGTGACTGATAGGACTGTGCGTAAGTTTTGACATTGCCGGAGGTTGCCTTTGTTGGGGGAGAGGTATAATGAAGTTGGCCATTCACCTGTATTCCAGATTTGGTTGCAGATGACAGTAAGCACATCAGTCACTGATTCTCCTCCATTCTTCAAAAGCTCAGCTGGGATGTTGTCTATTCCTGCAGCCTTTCCGCATTTCAGTGATCTTACCGCAGACTCTACTTCTTCACGGAGAATTGGGAAGTCATCCTCGTTTGTTGGCTCCTGGCAAATCGCAGCACTTGGGTCACCTTGCTTCTGGAAGTTGTATAATTCAGAGCAGTACTCAGTCCATCTGTTTATGATTTCTTCTTCTTCAGTGAGACAGTTGCCATCATTGTCTTGGATTGTACTGACTTTACTTTGTTTCTGTTTAGTGAGGTTTTTGACAAGTTGGAAAGCTTTGTTTTGGAATTGTTACTGCCAAGCAAAGCTTCAGTCTCTTCGCATTGTTCTTCTATCCACTGATGTTTTGCTTCTTTCATTTCCCTCCTGATCTTCTTACTTATTTCTCTGTAGTCCACCTTGCTTCATCCGTGTTCTTAACTTTTTAATGTTTCTTCTGGTGTCACACAGGTCCAAGATGTTTTCAGTGACCCATGGCTTCGATATCAACGGCTGTCCACCAACACTTCTTTCGCTGTTTACGTTACTATTGCATTGAAGGTGTTGGTGATGGCTTCAACATCTTCCAAGAGGAGCAGTGGTCCGAACTTTCTTCCAGTTGGTGCCCGAAATCCTTCTACAATGTTGGGGTCTTTCAGTTTCTCCAGGTTGAATTTAAGCCTGCTGCTCTTTGGCTTCTTGACTCCTTTCAAACATACTCTGAAGGGCATCATGACAAGGTCATGGTCACTGTCAATATCACTTCCTGGGAAGGTGCTAGTTCTGGCTGTGCTCACTCCTGACTTGTACCGGCTTTGCACTAAGATGTGGTCAGTTTGGTTGTGAGACTGGCCATTGGGTGAGTGCCCCACAAGGGAAAAGGAAAGAAAAAAACGCGTCGAAGAAATCCGTATCCCCGGAACATGGAGGCAGATATGAGGAGGACAGGCCGCACCTGGGAACAGTTTGAGTGACTTGCTCAGGACTGGGATGGCTGGACAGCACTTGTTGGTGTTACACGGATACCTGACACAGAACCAGTTGGTTGAACAATTAGAACTCTTTCTTGATATTACCATTTCGCACACAGACAACAATTGCTTTTGCTTATTTATGAATTGAATGAAATAGACTTAACAAATAAACTTGTGAGTTGAACAAACAGACCTTTAAACAAACAGCAATCTCTGCAGTCGCTCACCTGAGACAGAACCAGTTAGTTGAACATTTGAAACGCTTTTTTCTTTTCACGTCACACACCAGCTGATTTACAGGTGTACAGCAATCCAGCTCAACAGCTGCTGATTGCTGTCTGAAAGCTGTTACAGGCCCTTCTGCATTTCCTACATGAATTTAAAGAACACACACACACACACACGCACACACACACACACACACACACACACACACACACACACACACACACACACATATATATATATATATATATACAAAGAGAGAGAGAGATTTATAGATATGTACATATATAATCATACACACACACACACACACACACACACACACACGCACGCACGCACACACACAAATACACACACACACACGCACACACACACACACACACACACACATATATATATATATATATATATAAAGAAAGAGAGAGAGAGAGAGAGAGAGAGAGAGAGAGAGATTTATATGTATATATAGATATTATATAATCATACACACACACACACATACACACACACACACACTGACACACACACACACACACAGCTGTGCTGTGCTCACCTGTCACTTCACAGTCTCCTGAAATTAAATTTATTGCTTCAGTTTATGCAATACACATAAACAAATGAACATATCATATAAGACCAAGTGACGAATATAGAATGAAAGTTAAAAAATGAGAGAGAGAGAGAGAGAGAGAGAGAGAGAGAGAGAGAGAGAGGAAAGACAAATCAAATCTATTTATTGCTAGATGAAATATGCTCTGCTGCTTGAATCGATTTTCACAGTAAAGAAGGATTATAAATAGCTTGTTCATATCCTCTGTTGAACTGATGTGTTTGGTTCCTAACTGGCTTCGTGTGGTGTCAGTGTGTAGAAACAAAGATAACAGTGTGTAAAGTGGTGTGTGCATCCCCCGTGGGGATGCCGGGGGTCTTTCAGCATTAAGTGGCATCCCTGCCTTCTGGAAATTCTGTGCTAGAAATTTCCTCTTTTCTATTGCTATCTTTCTTTCTGCGTTCTTTCTTCCTTCCCTGCTTTCTGCTTTTCCTCAGTCCATCCTGCTTTCTTTTTCCAGCATGCCTTGACATTTTCTCTCTCTTTTCCGCAGTCTATAATGTACTGTCTGTGCTGCTTTGCTCTCGCGATTAGGTAGTGAAATTGCAAACACTGGGATGCACACTTGCTGTTCATTCTGCCGTGTTATTTACCGATAAGATCTTATCGTGTATTTTTGTCTGGCTTTGAAGTATTGTTGTTGTTTTGTTTTCCTTCTTCGTGATTTCTCTTTCCTTTTTTTCCTTCTTTTTTTTTTGTAATCTGGGGATGGTAAGTTAAGCGGAAAGGCTGACGTCCTCAGCACAGCCGAGTTATATTTGCCATAAGCAGCTAAATGGATGTTAGCATTGTCTTCAGGTCTGGGTAATGCTGCGGGTAACGAGTTAGCCTGCTATCTCGACCACGGCTAGTCCAGTTTGTGAGGACTCTGTCTCCCTTCTGTGGGTGAATTCCCTGAAGCTTTGGGTAGTTTTCCCGTGCCAAGGCTTCGGTGGATGCACCTGAAAATACCTTGGACTGATTTGGATACCTGTGGTGTGTCCGTGGGTTTGAGATGCATGCAATAATTTTGATTCACATGTGTAAACAAAATATCTATGTAATGACCTGGTGTTTCGATTCTCTCTCTCTCTCTCTCTCTCTCTCTCTCTCTCTCTCTCTCTCTCTCTCTCTCTCTCTGTGTGTCTCTGTCTCTGTCTGTCTGTCTGTCTCTCTTAAAGATACCTCCTCTCGCAGTCCATGAAGTTTGTGCTCTCATTTCCAGTCTAAGAAACAAAAAATCAATTGGACGTGTTGTCGCTATCAAAACTCACTCTTCCATACATCGTTACCCCCCTTACATTCATATACAACCTGTGCATCGATCAGGATATTTCATTTCCCCTGATCATAAATCAGCAAAAGTTATTCCATTACCAAAGTCAAAAGACACGTCAGATGTGATAAAAATTAATAAAGTGATAAAGTTATAAAAATGAATACACTGAGTTTTAGAGGACGAAAAGGTGAAAACATTCTCCTCTGTCCAACACTGAATTTTGTCCATGCAGAGCTGAAGCCGTCGCTGGATGCTGGCGTACATGCTGCCAGTTGCATACAGGGCGAAATCGTCCACAAACAGCGAGCTGTCCGATCCCTTCTGATGCTGAAGAGAGCCAGCGACAGAATGCTCCCTTGCGGAACACCCAGCTCCAGCTCGTCAATGTCGGATAGGTTGGTTCCGACCCTCACCTGGAATTGTCTGTCTTGCAAGAAGTTGTGGATAAACTGGGGCAGGTGTCCTCGGAAGCCGAGCTTGTGCAGGGCTGAGAGGATTCCAAATTTCCAGGTGGTATCATAGGCTCTCTCTAAATAAAAAAAAATATGGCCACCACATGCTGTTTGTTGACAAAGGCGTTCCTCACTGTGGTTTCCAGACGAACCAGATGGTCAACGGTAGACCGATGCTTGCGGAAACCACACTGTTCTTTCGCCAGAAGGCCGTCGGTCTCTAGTTTCCACATCAGACTACCGTTGACCATCTTCTCCATCAGTTTGCAGATGCAGCTGGTCAGTGCTATTGGGCGGTAGTTGGAGGGGTTCGAGGGGTCTTTTCCCGGTTTTAGCACCAAGATTATGAGGGCTTTCCGCCAAGAGGGTGGAAAAAAGCCTGTGGTCCAGATGTGGTTGTAGACTTTGAGCAGGGTGACCAGACAGGTTTTGGGAAGATGTTTTAAAAGTTTATAATGAACCTCGTCCATTCCTGGAGAGGAATCCGTGCAGGTCTGAAGGGCAGATTTTAACTCGTTCAGAGTGAAAAGAAGGTTGTAGCTCTCAGTGTTGCCAGAAGAGAGAAGTTGCAAGGCGTTTTTTTCTTTCAGGTTTTTGGTTTTGAGAAACAGAGCAAATTTGTTGGCAGATCTAGAGTTCAGTTCGATTTTGGAGGCCAGCAAATTAGCAACTGCTTTCTTCTCTGAGTGTCTGAGAGCTTGAGATGGTGAAAAGTTGGGCAGACGTTTTTGCCTGTGACTTTTTTAAAATGACATATATGTCGTCTTGCACGCTTTTGACATATTGTATTGTATTGTATTTCTCTTTTTTGTCATAACAGATTTCTCCGTGTGAAATTCGGGCTGCTCTCCTCTTGGAGAGCGCGTTGCTACACTGAGAGATCCACACTTTTTTTTTTCTTTTTTTTCTTCTTTTTTTTCCCCCCTTCGTGCAGTTTTTGTTTTGTTTTTTTCCTGTCTAAGTGGATTTTTCCACAGAATATTGCCAGGAACAACACTTTTGTTGCCGTAGGTTCTTTTACGTGCGCTAAATGCATGCTGTACACGGGACCTCAGTTTATCGTCTCATCCGAATGACTAGCGTCCGGATCCCCACTCAAGGCCTAGTGGAGGGGGAGAAAATACCGGCGACTGTGCCGTGATTCGAACCAGTGCGCTCAGATTCTCTCGCTTCTTAGGCGGACGCATTACCTCTAGGCCATCACTCCATATTGGGTTGAATGAAAATGAAACATGGTTCATTGGAAATAGAGTGAATGATAATTCACGTGAAATATGTCAACTGAATTTTTTTTTAAATGAGCTTTGTTTCTGCTTTCCACTGCAGGGAATACAATACTATTCGAAATGGTTGTAAATTAGTTTCATATCCATCCGCAGTTAGACACATGCTAGTGGCTCTCCTTGCGTCAGAAAATAAACACACTGTCATAACACACGCTAAATGTATTGCAGAGACATATGATATCAGAAAGAAAAGACTGGTTTAGTCTCTTGATAACGTCAACTTGACAGAAATATGATGTGCAATAAACTACAATGTAAACCGAGACAAATAAAGAATCAAAAAGAGAGGTATGTGTATGTATCCATATTACTTTGATATCACTCAACTGACTGATATACATGAGTAGTATGCAACAGATATTGATACAGGCACGCATCAATGTATGGGTGTTTTTGTGTTCGTGTGTTTTTGTTTCAGTTAGCATGTTTTGGGGTGTTTTTTTCCTTTCTTTTCATCACATGTACAGGCTGATTTATTCCTCTTGGCATTTCAGCGACAAAACCTTATTTCGTTATAAAAATGGTCATTATCATTGTTATTCTCTCTCTCTCTCTCTCTCTCTCTCTCTCTCTCTCTCTCACACACACACACACACACACACACACACACACAAATGTGCGGGCGCGTGCGAGGGCGACTTCATAGTGATGCGTTTTGTTAGTGATGTGCAGTTATACTTGTCAGATTCAGTTTCCACTTACTGACCCTCATGCTGATAACAACCATTGTCTGATCGTGGATCCAGGCAAAACGTCATTTCCGGAATGGCGATGTCTGGTCGTGGATCCAGGCAAAACGTCATTTCCTGAATGGAGATGTCTGATCGTGGATCCAGGCCTAACGTCATTTCCGGAGTGGAGATGTCTGGTCGTGGAACCAGACCAAACGTGATTTCCGGAATGGAGATGGTCATCGCGACCTGCCAACACAGTTCTGCGCATCTCTCTACACGAGAGTCATTGGCAGGAACTCATCACAGGCATGGGAGTGGAAGGAACATAGAGACTGTGGTAACAATGGGAGCAGGGAATGTTGAACCAAGAAATCTTTATTGTCAATGAGAAGTTAAATGGCCACAGTGGAAAACAGGAAAATGACATCTGACGGGTTCTTTAAGACCATCCTTCAGGGAACACTGCAGGGGATCAGGAGACAAGCCAGACAGTGATCGAAGTGTTCAGGCACATCACTGAGTGGACAGAGAGGAGCTTTGCCGGAACTCTTGCCCTGCCCCACAATGAGGATGAAACTGATTTCCTATTGTAGG
Source organism: Babylonia areolata (assembly GCF_041734735.1). Lineage (NCBI taxonomy): Eukaryota > Metazoa > Mollusca > Gastropoda > Neogastropoda > Buccinidae > Babylonia > Babylonia areolata. The sequence goes on from NC_134889.1 coordinate 3,792,186, forward strand.
TGACATTAATGTTCCTTTTGACATGCCTCATAATCCAGGCAGACATTATATCCAAATCATTATCCAAATCAAAAAGTTTTATGTTCAATTACTTTTTCCCTGTCTGTTAAATAATCTGCACACATACGTGGCCAGTGCTGAGCTGAATACATTCACGAGATCATGGTTCAACACCCCACAATGTTTACAAAACAGTTTTCAACATCACAAAACGCGAAATAGCAAATCGCATACATAAAGCCAAATAATCTTCTATAAAAACAGGATGATGAGAGCTGGTTCTTCGGCACATTTGTTATCAAACTGCTAGGTCATGATTAGAGCTCTCCACTGCTCTACCTTTTGACTGACATTACACATGTGTTCAGTGACTGTTTCACACAAAACTTCCAGTCCATCTGTCATGATCTTGATCAATCACGCCTCTTCACTATGGTATCTTTTCACAGTGATCAGTTCAATCTGATTCCCCAAAGCACATTACTAGGTCTGAAATGAAAATCGTAATTCTGAAGGCAGAGAACATATTTTCTGATTCAGTTTCTTGACGTGGTATGGCTGGGTCTGGCAAATGTGTACGGCTCAGTTCCTCATGAGATGATCCAACTGGCTCTTGAGATGCACCATGTCCCAACGAACATCAGGGAAATACTGAAGAAGTACTTCCATGGCTTCTCAATGCGGTTCACCATCAAGAAATACACGACAGACTGGATCAGTCTGGAAGTGGGCATAGCCATGGGCTGTGCAATTTCTCCAGTCCTGTTCGTGCTGGCGATGGAAGTGATCTTGAAGGCCTCAATGAAGGGAACGGATCGAGCCGACCTTGGTAACGGATACCAGATACCTCCTTTGAAAGCCTTCATGGATGACATAACAGTCCTTTCAACAAAAGAGGATGACACCCGTGAAATATTGAAGTGGCTGAACGAGCTAGTTGCGTCAACCAGGATGAACTTCAAACCAAAGAAATCATGGAGCCTCTCACTGCGTAAAGGAAAGGTAGCTGAAACAGTCACATTGACTGTAGCCAACCAAGCCATTCCAACGGTGTCAAATGAACCAGTCAAGAGTCTTGGAGGATGGGATGATGAGTCCCTGAAAGACACAAAAAGAGGGAAGGAAATCAAGCAGACAGCAGAAGAAGGCCTGCATATCATAGACCAGTGTGGCCTTCTTGGCAAATACAAAGTTTGGTGCCTACTTTCCATGCTGATACCAAAGCTCCTGTGGCCTCTCCTGATATATGATATAAGTTGTGGCACAGTCGAGTTGATAGAGGCAAAGATCAACAAGTGCACACGCAAATGGCTTGGTGTCCCACCTGGTCTCACTGACGTAGCACTCTACTATAGCCAAGCGAATCTGAGGCTACCTCTGAAGTCCCTTGTCAAATAATACATGGTAGGGAAGGCAAGACTTCTCAGCATGCTCGAAGACTCAGGTGACAGTATTGTGAGATCCAACCAACCCTAGCTGAAAACTGGCAGTATCAGTATCAGTATCAGTAGCTCAAGGAAGCGTCACTGCGTTCGGTCAAATCCATATACGCTACACCACATCTGCCAAGCAGATGCCTGACCAGCAGCGTAACCCAACGCGCTTAGTCAGGCCTTGAGAAAAAATAATAAAATAAAATAAATAAATAACAATAAAAATAAATAAAATAAAATGGAAAGTTAGGGAGGCAGTCAGTGCAGTGAAAGAAAGCCTTAAAACGAAGGAAATATAGGACACACCCACACCAACAGACAGGACCTGGGATCGACAAAGATGGAATAGTGGTCCAAGGCAAGGGGGAAAGCAAAATGAGACATGATCATAGAGGAGACCAAGAAGGAAGAGGATGACAAAAGAGTCCAGAAGGCAGTCCAGCAATGCCAGCAGGGGCAGTGGTCAACATGGGAAAATGCACTCCAAAGGAGCCTCAGCTGGAGCAACATGTGGAAAATGGCCCCTCTGAGGATCAGCCTTATCCTAAGATCTGTTCACGACCTCCTTCCCTCGAATACAAACTTGGTGAAATGGGGGAAAGGAGATGACCCTGCGTGCCCACTCTGCCATGGCAAACAAACAGTGGAACATGTCCTCAGCTGTCCTCAGCTCATGCAAAGCGGTGTTGAGCCAAGGACGGTACACACGGAGGCACAACCAAGTGCTTAAAGAAATAGCACACGTGGTGAGCACTGTCCAAGGAGCACCAACCCCACCAGAAGTTCCAGTAGAGTTCCGTTCAGCAGAAGGCAATAAAGTCTGGCCAGGAACAGCATCCAAAGTTTCCAAAGCATGGAAACGTGGGCTGCTTGATGGTACCGAAGATTGGAAATGCACAGTTGACCTACCAGAGGGAAAGAAACACCCAGAAATCATCAGCAAGAGCGGCAACAGACCTGACATAGTACTCCACTCCAAGGCAACGAAACGAATGATTCTGATTGAGCTCACTGTGCCATACAAAAGCAGAATGGAGGAAGCCTACATCTACAAGACCAAGAAGTATACTAGCCTAGCCAGCAACCTGAGAGAATCTGGCTTCCAAGCCAAAGTCCTTGCCACAGAGATTGGTGCAAGAGGTTTTGTGGGCGCATCTGCCCACAGCCTTATGAAACAGCTGTCGACTTCTGTCAGAGAGAGAGGACATGGGCTCTCAAGGCAATGGCAGAAGCAGCAGAAAAGAGTTCCAGCTGGATCTGGTCGAGGAGGAATGAAAGTAAACTTCATAAAGGATTAAAATTCCCTACTCAAAATAGGCGTATTATGACTCAGTGGTTAAAATGTCTGCCAGAAAAGGCGACTCACTCCTGAAGTGGCGACCACCCTGGAGGCGCGGGTTCGAACCTGCTGAGGACCAGGAAAACAGAAAAAAAGAGAAAAGGCGGCAATACAAGGGCGTCCAGGAGTCATGTTCTGGGTGCGGCGCCCCCTTAGAGTGTAATGAGTTCAGGACCGAAACATTTGACTAAGTACTTTGTACTGTCCAGCTCTCCCTAGAGTTTCTTATCACTGGTATCTTTTCACACTGACCACTTCAATCTGATTCCTCAAAGCACATTACTGAGTCTGAAATGAAAATTGTAATTCTGAAGGCAGACAACACATATTCTCCTTTTTGTCCTTTGTCCCATTTTCCATGGGGACTTTCGATGAATTGTTTCCGGTGTTGGCATACGTAGGTTGTTTCCCATGATGTCCAGATCTTTCCCACCAGCTTATAAACATGCTGTCATCAACCGTCTTCTCATAGATTCTGTCCTCAGCCCTAAAGAAAGCACCAGCTTTTTATTTGAATATTTCCTATCATAAACCATGCAGATCATCATGCTCTTTGCCTGTCTGAATGAACATCAACTTCCTCAGTCTGTGTACTGCTCACACTGCAGTAACTGATGGAACTAATGGCTAACTTCCTGCTCTCAACACTGGTGAGGGGATTTGTTTTTTATTTTGCCTTTCGTTCTGTTTCGTGGTTGTTGTTCTTGTTGTTTGTGAATCCTTCTTGACAGTCCAACTAGCTTGGCTGCAGTTGACTACCATAGATACAACAGCCGATTTGTTAAGAATGGAGATTTTCCCGATATCACTCCTGACATACTCAGTGTGTAAAATCATGGCTGTTTGTCGGAGGTGGAGGCATTTTCACACAGATTTCTAATCATATAGAGGATCGTGTATATTTTGTTCTCTGAGATTGTCAAATCATCTGCCGAAAACTGAAAATAAAAACTTCGGTATTGTGTTGATCTGTATGTTTCTGCTGACGTCATCACAGATCACACAGTCCTCAACAACATCAGCACCAATACCACAATGCTCAGAGCCATATGTCCAGGTATAGAATATTTCGTCAATCATAACAAAACAAACTACACACTCCTGCAAGTTAATATTTCGAACTGTCAGAACAACAAACCATTCTATTCGACAGGAGTAGTGTATGGTGTGTGTCATGATTCAACTTCATTCTGTAGAATGAGTGTTTTACGATATATGCGAGTCCAGATTCATTTGCAGCGCTTATCATATTGGTGTGATGCCAGTTACTGGCAAACACATCTGACATTCCTCCATGGGTACTTTAAAGTGATGTGCATGTACCACAGCCTTGAAGAACTATTCTTTCAACCATACCCGTGTTTCATCAATATAGATCATAGCAACACTCCCTTTGTCAACCTCAGTGTTGTGGACATTAAGCAGCATGGTTTTATTAAGAAATATACATTGAAATACAATGGATATTTGACGACACCAAATGTGGGGTTATATTTACCTCTGATGGAACCAAACATAGTTTTCAGTGAAGATGTGAAAGGGCCCAATGGACACGTTATTATAATCAGTGCACAGCAAGTGTACTGTGATCGATGTTTTGGGAGGAAACCATCATTGAATTACTGCAAAACAAATGGAAGTCAACAAAGTATGCACAGTTGGTACATAGACCAGTTCCCACACGTTAAAGTGTTTCTTTCATCATACATTTACATTCAGCTTCGTGTCACTGGACAGAATCAGAATATGAAACTTTATTTTTCTACACTGTCTGAGGTTGTACATCCCCATAAGTTGTCTAGTGGTTTGTTTAATTGTTCTGTGGCCAGTTATTCTGATTTCCAGGATCATCTAAACTGCAACCTGAAGACAGAGTGTGAAAATGGTCAGGATGAAACAGAACACTGTCCCTTCAGCAGTCCCGACTGTCAGGGTCTGGTGGCTTCACATGATAAATGTCTTAAACTTGTTACATCAGACAATTGTAGCAGTCATAACTGGTGGCATATCAAGTGCAGAAGTGGGGGTGGGAAACTGGCTTCTATCAAGACAAGAGAGGAACGTGAATATGTGTCACATTTTTTCAAATACTTCAACGAAATTCGTTTGTGCTTAGGATACACAACAGGTTGGGACACAGTACCTTTCACATACAGCAAATTTCCCAAATGGTCTGACGGCACACTGATCTACAAAATGAACCAGTTCAGAGTACAGGATGCATACTACCCTTCAAGATTGATCCAGAGTGGAGACTTTCCATCTATGGTAATTTCCTCCCACTCAGAAATTAAAAAAGTGAAGTGTTACCAAGCACTGTGTGAAACACACCCACCATCACTCAGACATGCCCCTTCCAAAACTATGATTCATCATCTACGTTCGTCACAGTCTGTCCTCACAAGTACACGCCAGGTTCTGTTTCTTTGTCCAGGAAAACAACTGTCACACGGATTTTTGTTTTCCAACCTGCAAACCAACTGTGGGAATGCACGGAACGTACAGCCTCACATATTTACGAATGTTAGTTACAAACAGAACTCTTTCATGGTTCCACCTACAATGGTCGTAAAAGATTCACATACCATGTTTACATGTGACGATGATATGTCAGAACTACATTACACTTTCGTGTGCAACTTCAGACAAGACTGCCCAGACAACAGTGACGAGTCTTTCTGTGAACTGTCTTCATGTAACGGTTTCCTGTGTTCCAACGCTCAGTGCATACTGCACAGCCAACGTTGCAATGAATATTCCGACTGTCTGGATGATTCTGATGAAATCGCTTGTCCAACAGAAGACACGTTACATTTTCCATTCAGAGAGGACATCAAGAGGGAACGATTTCACATCAACTTAGATGGTACAGGTTACTTTACTCAGCAGGAGATGAAAGCTGAGGACTCTTGTCCCGACACTCATTATCGTTGCACTGCTGAGTGGCTGTACTGTCTTCCTGTCTACACTCGATGCAATGGGTTTTCTGATTGTGTTTATGGGGAAGATGAACAAGGTTGTGAGACAGCTGATTGTCCTCACTTCTACCAGTGTAGAAATTCTAAAGTCTGTGTCCATGAACATCACCTGTGTGACGGTTGGAGTCAATGCCCCCAGCGGGATGATGAACTGATGTGTGACATGACCTGTCCGGAGGGATGTCTGTGTCAAGGTCATTCTTTCTGGTGTGATAAAAAAATCCCCAGTTATTTTTTCACTTTACTTCGCTTCGTTGATGCGTCAACGTCAGGAATGACACTGACAGATTTCACGAAAAATGCACACCTTGTTTACCTGAGTCTGTCTAATTGTTCCCTACACAATGTCTCAGGTGTGAATCTCGCCAACTTGCAGTCCATCATTCTTACCAACAACCACCTGAGTTCACTTGATATGGCCGTCTTTCTTAGGCTGCAAAGCTTGAGAATTTTATCTTTGGCAAATAACCCTCTACTGGAAATGACAAATGCAATATTGAAGCACATTCATTATTCTTTGAAACGAGCGGACTTGTCGAACACATATCTTAACATGCTGAACAATGAAGTGTCTGTTTATTTACCCAATGTTAAATATGTCAATGTGTCTGTTTCTGTGATAAAAACCATAGGAGTTAGAGGCTTCAAGAACATGCCTGCATTGATTGAATTAGACATAAGAGAGAATCAACTGATAAACTTTCCTTTGGATTTGTTCTCAAGGTCACGCCATTTGAAAACAATCTTCTCGTCAGACTACAGGATTTGCTGTGAGAATGTACTTCCTGAACAAACAAGCACAATAAGATGTGTAGCACCTCAGGTTGTGCTTCCTTCATGTCAAACATTGATTCCATCAGAACTACACAACTATTTCTTCTGGACTGTGTGTGTTTTTGCTGTTGTGGGCAGTTTGGTTTCCCTTTTGTCTTCAGTTTCTGTTACAGGACTGTTTGGACGGGGTTTTCTAAAGGCCTTTGCACATCTACATTTCGCTGATATATGTATGGGAATTCACATTGGCATTGTTTTGGTAGCAAATAGCATATTTCGTGGAGACTACATCCAGTCTGAAAAGGCATGGACCGAAAGTGTGACATGTAAGGTAACTGGTTTTCATTTCTTTGTGTCCATTGAGGTGTCTGTTTTTGTCACTGCGACTATCACTTTGATTAATGGTGTCATTCTGTATTTTCCAAACAACGTGTGGGCTTTTAATAAGTGTTCAGTTCCTTTAGTCTGTGTGATAATTTGGTTGTTTGGAATCTTAATGTCTATAATACCATTTCTTCCTGGACTGTCACACTGGGGCCTCTCTGGCCAGTCAGCTCTATGTCGTCTGGCTTTATTTCAGCGTTACGGGTCTAATCAAGTGTTCAGGTGGTTCAATGTTAACGTTGTAATTAATTTCGTCCTCAGCATAATAATTGTAGCTGACCAAATTGTCACCTGCAAACTCACACCAAAGTACATAATTACATTGGAACCCACAATGAGGACAGTGTATTCCTCGGTCCACCTGATGAGAAAAGTGTCTGTCACGTCTGCTGTTTGTTGGATTTCATTCGGTCTGGTCACGGTGATGTCAGCAGGTGGTGTCACTGTGTCAGACAAGGTCCATGGAACCCTGGTGGTGTTCATGTCACCTCTCAGTGCTGCCCTCAACCCTCTGTTTTACATGTGGACTGTGGTGACCCAGCGACGAGGGAAAGCACAAGAGGAAAAACTGTTAAAAGTGTTAAAGGCACGATTGAAACAGTCCGCGAAAAACAAAGCTTTATGTAAATAAGTCAATCAAACTGAACATATCAGTCAACACATGCATCAGTTAATCAATCAATCTTTTCACATGCAAATATGCAGCCCCAAGGCAGACACATATATGTAGTCACAGTGTGGACCAGCAACATCTCCTCTCTGTGCGGTATTGACGCTTTGGGTCGAGGTCCTGAAGAAGCCTCTCCTCAAACGCTAGATCTCCCTCGTAGACAGCCGTTCACCATGCGTTGCAGTCAGTGACAAAGGTTTCCCACACAGATGCAGCAGGCGGTGGTCTTCCTATGTTCCAAGTGCCAGCAGCCAGCTCAGAGAAGCATGATGTCCATTCTGGTCAGATGTCCAGCCCACCGAAGCTGGAGTTTCATGATGAATGCTTCAACTCAAGTCATCTCCGCCTTGCAAAGCACTTCTGTGTCATTAACCCTGTCCTTCCATGTCATACCATGGTCTTATACAAGCACTGGAGGCAGAACTAATCCAGTGCTTTGGTCTGTTTTCTGTAATGCGTTATGTCTCACAGCCAAAGAGCAGGGTTATAATGACAACTGCCTTGAGGACTGTAATCCATGTCAGCGTCCAGTGGGTCATGGAAACAAGAACATACCCAGCATGCACACCCCGAAAACGGAGTATGGCTGTAAATAAATAAAACGGCCATACACGTAAACTGTTTCATGTCTGTATGAGTGTGTTTGTGTGCATGACTGAAACCTGATTGAATGACACAGGAAACGAATGATGAGCGCTGAACAACAGCTGTCAGTCGGCTTTACCCAGGTAGGCAGCCTGTTGTGGAAATGTCACCGTGTTTGTGAAACGCTTGGAGCTTGGTCCCAGACCGAGAATAGGCGCTTTATAAGTATCCATATCGTTCATTCATCGTATTTCATGGTCAGTTTGATGCTGCATTTTCCTCACGCTCTTGTCCACAGCACCTTTCTTTGCTCGTCTCTTACATACTTCATAATCCATGCTGTAAGTTGAGGAAAGGCAGCTTCCTAGGTATGTGAAATAGTCTGCATTGTTCAGAGGTGTTCCCTCCATTGACTTCATTGTTCAGAGTTGTTCCCTCTGCTGTGTACATTGTTCAGAGTTGTTCCCCTGCAGTGTATATTATTTAGAGTTGTTCCCTCTACTGTGTACATTGTTCAGAGTTGTTCCCTCTGCTGTGTACATTGTTCAGAGTTGTTCCCTCTACTGTGTACATTGTTCAGAGTTGTTCCCTCTGCTGTGTACATTGTTCAGAGTTGTTCCCTCTGATGTGTACATTGTTCAGAGTTGTTCCCTCTGCTGTGTACATTGTTCAGCGTTGTTCCCTCTGCTGTGTACATTGTTCAGCGTTGTTCCCTCTACTGTGTACATTGTTCAGAGTTGTTCCCTCCACTGTGTACATTGTTCAGAGTTGTTCCCTCTGCTGTGTACATTGTTCAGCGTTGTTCCCTCTACTGTGTACATTGTTCAGAGTTGTTCCCTCTACTGTGTACATTGTTCAGAGTTGTTCCCTCTGCTGTGTACATTGTTCAGAGTTGTTCCCTCTGCTGTGTACATTGTTCAGCGTTCTATTTCGGTTTGAGGCTCTGGAAGGGCAAGTCCTTGTGCTGCTGTTTACAGGCAGCAGGTGCAATAGCTGAATGGTTAAAGTGTTGGACTTTCAATCTGAGGGTCCCGGGTTTGAATCTTGGTGCACCTGGTGGTTAAAGGGTGGAGATTGTTCCGATCTCCCAGGTCAACGTATGTGCAGACCTGCTAGTGCCTGAACCCCCTTCGTGTGTATACACACACAGAAGATCAGATATGCAAGTTTCAGTGATTCATGTCAGCGTTTGGTGGTTTATGGAAACAAGAACATACCCAGCATGTACACCCCCGAATACGTGCGGCTGCCTACATGGCGGGGTATTAAAACAAAGCGGTCATACACATAAAATGTCTGTCTGAGTGTGTATATGTGTGTACGTGCCTGAAATCTGATTGAATGACACAGGAAACAAATAATGAGCGCCCAGTGGCAGCCGTCAGTTGGCTCTACCCAGGTAGGCAGTCTGTGGTGCAAATGACCCCGTGTTTGTAAAGCACTTAGAACTTGGTCTCCGACCGAGGACAGACACAATGTAAGTATCCACATCAATCAATCACTTCTATTTCAAGTGGTATGTAAAGTTTGCAGTCTTGTTTAGATGTCCATCTCCTGTTTTGTTATACAGTGTTATTCAGTGTTTGTGTTTGTCTTTTGTGACAGTGTTGGTTAATTTCTTCCTAAGAGGGGAATGTGGGAAAGATCTTTTAATGACAATTTGTTACTAATAGTTTTCGTATTTATTGCATCGGCACTGGTTCCTTGTATCCATTGATCGAAATTTCTGCCATTTGCTAAAATCTGGTGCGTGATCATTAAAGTCAAGTTCAAAACCCTAAGTAAATTCCGTTTTCCATTTGACCTTTGAATAGAATTCTTTGCGTAATCCTTACATATGGTCTATCAATTAACACATAAACACCCCTCCACACCCCTCCTGCATTCCATCATTATTCCTCCCATAGCATCGAATCCTTCTAAATTACCATTCACAAACACATGTACATATGCACGCACACACACACACACACACACACACACACACACACACACACACCATACACTCAACCCGCCCATGCACACGTTCTATACCCCTTTTCTCCACACCTCACAACCCCGCAACACTTTGGGTCACGGTGTTGAAAAGATAAACGCCGTTTTCGGTCTTTTTGAAAGCAGCAGCATCACTGCTTCTTGTATCCTTTTTTGGGTGTGTTGCGGGGGGAGGGGGGAGGAGGTGGGGGCTTGTGACCCCATACTGTATAGTGGGTTTGGACTGTGCCGGAATGGTGACAGAAGAGCCCGTCTTTCTGTGGCCAAGTTCCAGTGTTTCTGAGTGGACATGATTTGTCCATCTGTATTTTGCAGGTCCACGTCTGTATGATGTATGAGCCAGCGTCAGAGTGAGTGCAAAGAGTCCATCTCCCTGTGACCAGGAAATAGTCCGTGAAGCTTCGTGACAATGTTTTTCTCCATACACTGAAGGAGAGAGTGTCTGAAAACCCCCAGTAATGAAGGCAGTCGTTCTGCTTTCTTGTCCACGACACTCACAGAGCAGAACCTGACACAGCAGGGTACGGAATGCACGGCTCTGTGAACATGGCTTGATGGTCCCTGGCCAGTGGCAAAACAAACAACTTCAATAAACCTCCACACAATGAACCTGCAGCTCCATCATTCTTGATGCTGTGCCACATATCAATTCTAACTGGGGACCAAAACAAATCAATTTTCTTTTCTGTGCAGATGTAGAATCTCCAAGATATTGCCCATGAACTCTCACCTCTCACTCAGACAAAGAGAGGATGGGGAGAGAAGAAGATGTGTGTGGGAGGGGGGGGGGGACGGGGGGACAAAGCGAGAGAATGTATACATGTCATAAAAGAACAGATCTGAGTCGGAGTGAGAGTGCAAAACACACAAAGTGCTTCAACTTATTTATTACTCATTCATGTCTGCATGAGACTCCAGCCATTTTAAGAATTTAGATTCTTTGGATTTTCTCCACTTTTCTGCCAAAGTGTTTAATGTATACATAAAGGGATTGATAGCAGAGTTTAATGGTAGTATGAATATTGCTAAAGCCACGTTCACTTCTCCAGGAATGGGAATACCAGCCAATGCTAGAATTCCACACAATCCAATAGGAAACCAGCACATGAAATCTGTGACTGCAATAGTAATCAGCCGCTGAGCAATGGTAATGTCTTGTGACACCTTGGTAGAGCTTGTCTTCAAAGCATTGCTCTGTATGGACCAGTAGATGAATGCCTGACCCAAAGAGATGAATAAAAAGAGGACGAAATTGAAAATGATCATGACACAAAAGGAATACAATTTACCTTTGAATTCTTGTTTCGTTACCGGCAGTGGAATACAGATACCTGTCTGGCTGTAAAATTCCCAGTGTGATGTCACTGGGAGTAAAGGCAACAAGGCAAGAGACCAGCCAACTAACCAGATCAGTAGACAAACCACTGTTGCTGATGTTCGCTCAAACCTCCAGGTGCTGAATGGAAAGCAGAGGACAATAAAACGATCTAAAGTGATCAGGCAGATGATCAGAGCTGACACCTCACTGGACAACAGAGACAGAAAACCGGCCACTTTACAGGCCATACTGCTTTTCCATGTGTCATCAAAATGAAGATATCTGCCACGAAACCGTTCATCAGCCGTACCTATTATAGCCATATAAATACCCATCAGAAAGTCAGCAACAGTAAGGTTGGTGACAAACACACTGAAGCCACTGGAAGAGGTCATGCTCCTTAGAAATAACCGTGAACAGAAAGAGAAGATGTTCCCAGACACAGCCAGACAGGTGATCAGCCACAGAAATCCACGGTATGTCCATGACTGCAGTAGATCATCACATGATGAAATCTCATCCTTGGGGGCGTGACAAGATGTGGTATCGAAATTTTCAGGGAGCATTTCTTTACAGCATAGTTTATAGTTTTCTGCTGAAATAAAGCGTATATTGGAAAGCGTTTTGAAAATGTCAGGTGGGAAGGTTTTCACAGGACTGCTATCCATGTACAGTTCAGTCAGATGTGGAGTGTACGTAAAACCATCAGGATTTACAGTGTGGATGGAAGTAAAAGATAAATTCAGTTTCTGTAAGCGGAAATATGGTCCCAACACTTTTGAATCAAATGCTGTCAGTACTGTGTGTGAGAGATCCATCACAGTGAGAGCACTTTGCTGAACAATCGATGGATCAGCATGGAGTGATGTGATGGGGTTTCCAGACAAGGACAGTGACTCCATATTTCCTAAGTTAAAAAATAAAGTCATGTTGATGTGTGTCAGTTTGTTGTCACTGAGGTCAAGGAATCTTAGATTTAACATCTTCATTTCAGGTATCCAGAACAGAGAACACTCGGCAAGAACCAGATGGATAAGATAGATGTTACTGTTCACATCAGACAGTGTCAGACCTGAACCTGTGGCATCCAAGGAGCGGATCTGAGGGAAGAGTGCAGCATGGAAAGGCTGGACACAGAGAAAAGTGTGAACCTGACAGAGACAGGCTACAGGACAGGTTGTATTGCACCATACTTCATCGTCATGCATTGGGCAGTGAGGCCAGCCATCACACACGTGGTCACTGTGTACACATATCATGGAATATCGACATCGAAGAAACCCTGGACATGTCATCTCCTCACACCCCTCTTCATCCTCATGCTCCATACAATCATACATCTCATTGCATCGTGTGTAAACAGGCAGACAGTCGTTGAATTCTCCAGGACAACGATAATGACTATCTGGACAAGACTCACTGGAATTCATTGGGACTGAGAGAAACTGTGAAATTCCATTGAAATCAACAAGAACAGGAGATGGGAAACGTCTCCAGGAAACATGCATCGCTTTGAAAGCAGTGCAACTCTTTTCATCTGATTCATCCTGACAGTGAGACACTTGATCACACACGTTATCAAAGGAGATACACTGACCATTGGTGCACGTGAAAACCGTGTTGACACACTGGGGATGCTGACAGAAAGATTCATCGCTGGAATCCACACAGTCAGCTGTGAAGTCACATACCAAGGAATATGACAGAGTGGTTATGTCTTCACTGCACGTGAACGTGGGGGTTAAAGTGACGTGAAGATCTGTGTGATTTAACGTATGCATGTTTGATGACTGATTAGAATGATGGCAAAGAGGTGTATACTGTTGACCACACACTTCACTATAGTTGTAAGCACAAGAGAGAACCTTGTGGGTCACAGAACCATCGTGACACTCTGTCACAGAGTACTCTCCCTTTGACTGTGACAGTTGTGTGTTGGCGAAAGAAATGCCCATTGGTTCGTAAAATTGATCAGTAGTCATATTTAATCCCATATCACACGACACCTCAAATCCATACCCAACGCAACCGTTGGAACGCATATGTTCGAGACGAACGAGGAGACAAGTAATCAGATCACCATTGTAGTCAGTATAAGAACCCTCAAATAAATGATGGAAAACAGTTCTGTGTTCAGTATGTAGACTATGTTGATACATGCCAGGCAGTGCCGCATTATTTGAATATAATCTTAACAGAAATTTTGAAAAACTGCTCCAGTATCTTTTTGCTTTATTGGTCATGGCTTTGTATGGATCATGCAGACATGTGGGAAAGTTTAGCTCCCCCCCAAGAGAATTACAATAATCAGTACCCATTTTGATATTACCTTTTTTCTCTAGATATTTTTCCAGTTTCACAAATTTGTAACACCGGTCACATAAAGCCAGCAACCCCTGACAGTCAGCACTGCTGAAGGGACAGTGTTCTGTTTCATCCCGTCCATCTTCACACTCTGTCTCCAGGTTACAGTCCATGTGGTGCTGAAAGCTGGAGTAGTGATCCACTGAACAGTTCCACAGACCACTGGGTAGCTTCTGGGGTACTTTACTTTCAGGAAAAAATGAAATATAGAACTGAAAGCATGCTGTATTGGTTTCTTTGATGCATTCATCACTCCAAAAGGAAGCAGTGAGTTGTGTCTCATTAATAGAGTACAGCTGAGCAATCTCAGGATCCCACTTGAACACATTCCAGATTAGAAATCTGTCGTCGGATCTTTGACATCCATGACGACATCGATACAGCCGGATGTTGACTGCATATGGTGACAGCTCCTTGACACTGACCATGAATGAATTTCGGACTGGCACATCGATATATCTCCACACAGTCTGTGTATAATTTTCACTTGCATTTCTTTTCATTGTGAAGTATCCGGATGATGATGTTGTCATCACAAGAATTACACCAGGGGCTTAAAAAAAATTATTTGATAAATTCAAAGAACCATTTTCTTCAAAAGACATGTAAATTACAATACACAGCAAGCAACCAGACAGCTATGAAGATCACGCACAATAAACACGGAAAATGGAATCGACCATTTTATCCATCACTCAACCGTGTAGAGCATGAAACACAAATTTAAATGAGGAAGGGGAGAAAACTGCATAATTATGTATGACTGTACACGTATTCTTCGCTTTACATGCACATTCAGTGATGACAGAATGAATGTGGAAACAAACATCACAGTCACTTCAGATCTTGTTACAGCTTTTAGAAGGCAAGGGAAGCTAATGCAACGAATCAAAGATCACCGAGGTTTGGTGATTCAGATTTGTGTGCTGAAAACATTGTGCTCTACAGTCTTATCCTTTTGCCATGAGGCTTCAATGTCTTGTCATTTGGGGTTTGGCCAGGTATGTGTGTGAACAGCTGGTGCTTTGTTCACTCCTGTGACAGGTGCCATAGTCTACCAAAAGGTCGGGTTCTAAAGATGCCTTTGATCAATACATTTATCACTCACAGCAAGGCGGTTTCTGTGCTATGGTACTTGCGGTAATCTGAGTGAAACGGCTCTGGAAGGTCATGTGATTCCAAATGTTACAGCACCTGTATCAATATAATACGCTCTAAAACCTTTGACAAGAAAGATAGATTAGAAACTGAACGGTAGTGCTTCAAACAGTTGGGATCGAGGTTGGACGTGTTTAAAAGGGGCTTTACAAAAGCATGATTAAACCTCAGAGGCACAATGCCTGATGACAAAGACTTGTTCATATTGAGAGTAATTAAAGGAGAATTTCATCTAAACAATCGTATATGACAGGAGTGGGGACGGGGTCCACGTCACATTTCTTTGGCATGTTTTGGAGTACTTTTCTCGCACATTCCTCAGTTACAGACTCAAACTCTGTGAACAAAGAACCAGAGAAGTCAACAGCATCAGTGGGGCTTGGTGTATCAGGGTCTAACCTGCTTTTGTTCCGTTCAGTCTTTTCCAAGAAATGTTCTTTGAACATCTCGGAAAGTTATTCTGGTGGGATGTTTGAGGGAAGCACAAGATCAATGGCTTTTCGAATTATTTGACAAAATGGTCTGACAACAACAATACAATGCAATACAATACAATACAATCAGCAAGCTGGTATTCACAATGACAGATCCTGCACTGACCAGCAACGCTCTTTGTCAGCTTCATTGACAACGAGAAGGCGTTCAACAGCATAGACACACATACACTCTGGAAGTTGCTGATACATTATAGTGCGTCAGAAAAGATCATGAACATCAACCAGAACTCATATGACGGGATGAACTGCTGGGTGGTCTATGGCCGATACTAACAGATGCCTCCGAAATAAAGAAATGAGTGAGGCAAGGATGCTCACTCTTGCCCTTTCTGTTTCTACTCTCAAGAGACTGGATTATGAAAACCTCCCCACCCAAAACACATGGCAGCCAGTGGACGCTTTGGACAGTTGGACGACCTTCACGTTGCCGACGATCTAACCCTCTTCTCCCACAACCAACAACAGATGCAGGAAAATGCCATTGCAGAAACCTCTGCTTACCTGGGTTTCAACATCCACAAAGGGATGTTTTCAAGATCCTCGAGGTCAACACAGCAAATAGAACACCTAGCAGGCTGAAAAAGGTGAAGTTCTTTACTTACATTGGCAGCATCATTGACATGCACAGAGGAACCAATGCTGGCATTAAAGCCCACATTTGCAAGGCAATGGCGGCTTTCCATCAGCTGAAGAATGTCTGGGAATCTCACAGTCAAGATCAGGATCTTCAATACCATAGTGAAGCCTGTCCTGCTCTATAAAGCAGAGACTAGAAGAACCACTGTCACCACCATGAACAGAATCCAAACTTTCATCAACACCTGCCTCAAAAGAGGAAAAAAATCAGAAATGAAGAACTATGGGAGTGAACAAGACAGCAGCCTGCTGAAGAAGAGATTCTCCAAAACTGCTGGAGGTAGACTGGCCACACTTGGTAAGATTGCATCCAGCACTAAAAGGCAAGCTCTCACCTGGAACCCACAAGCCTTACCTTGCCTTGTTCGCTTAGCTCTGTGGGGAATCGTCGGGGCACCGCGATGTTGACTCGTGCACCATCCTTCTCCATTCTGGGCGATCATGTGTGAGAGCTTGTGTCTCATCAGATGTCAGCCTTGTCCGCTCTTCTCTGTTGTCAGACCATTCTCTTTCCTTTGTCTGCCTCTCTCTTCCCTTCTGCCGTTCCTTGGAGGATGACTTTGGCAAGGCCGTTTGATCTTGTGGTATGACCATGTCATTTCAGTTTCCGTTTCTTCACAATGGTTAGTAGGTCGTCGTATAGCCCAATATGTTGAGTGATAGTCTAACGAACTTGCTCGTTGCTGATGTGTTTGAGATATGAGATGCCCAAGATTTTTCAATAGCATCTCATTTCCACAGCTTGGATTTTCTTTTGAGTCTATGTCCCACAAGCGTACAAAAATATGGAAAGTACCAATGCACGCATGCGTCTGACCTTGTCCCTGATGGTGATTCTGCTGTCTTTCCATATGGGCTTCAGTCTTGCCAGTACCACTGCTGTTTGAGCAGTTCTTGTTAGAATTTCTGGTTTGGAGCCCTGGTCACTGATAATGGCACCCAGAAGATAGAAAAGCTGGACAGTTTTAAGTTTCCGTCCGCGAACCTTTAAGTCTGCTTTATGTTGTTATTGGACTTAAGCTGAACTAGTACGACACTGGTTGCCTTGGCACGTAGCTGTTCGATGGTGTTGATCAGCTTCTGGCCAATACTGATTTTTTTTCATTGTGGCTCAGAGTGCCTCATGCCAGACTTTGTAAAACGCTATTTTGGAGTCAACAAACACATGATAGATTTCCCTCTGGTGTTGGAGGTGCTTCTTCCCTGTCGAAACCCTGCCTGTTCCTCTGCAATGATCCTGTCTGCCTGGGGCTGTAGGCTGCTCAGTATTATCTTAAGCATGACTTTGCTGACGTGACTGATAGGACTGTGCGTAAGTTTTGACATTGCCGGAGGTTGCCTTTGTTGGGGGAGAGGTATAATGAAGTTGGCCATTCACCTGTATTCCAGATTTGGTTGCAGATGACAGTAAGCACATCAGTCACTGATTCTCCTCCATTCTTCAAAAGCTCAGCTGGGATGTTGTCTATTCCTGCAGCCTTTCCGCATTTCAGTGATCTTACCGCAGACTCTACTTCTTCACGGAGAATTGGGAAGTCATCCTCGTTTGTTGGCTCCTGGCAAATCGCAGCACTTGGGTCACCTTGCTTCTGGAAGTTGTATAATTCAGAGCAGTACTCAGTCCATCTGTTTATGATTTCTTCTTCTTCAGTGAGACAGTTGCCATCATTGTCTTGGATTGTACTGACTTTACTTTGTTTCTGTTTAGTGAGGTTTTTGACAAGTTGGAAAGCTTTGTTTTGGAATTGTTACTGCCAAGCAAAGCTTCAGTCTCTTCGCATTGTTCTTCTATCCACTGATGTTTTGCTTCTTTCATTTCCCTCCTGATCTTCTTACTTATTTCTCTGTAGTCCACCTTGCTTCATCCGTGTTCTTAACTTTTTAATGTTTCTTCTGGTGTCACACAGGTCCAAGATGTTTTCAGTGACCCATGGCTTCGATATCAACGGCTGTCCACCAACACTTCTTTCGCTGTTTACGTTACTATTGCATTGAAGGTGTTGGTGATGGCTTCAACATCTTCCAAGAGGAGCAGTGGTCCGAACTTTCTTCCAGTTGGTGCCCGAAATCCTTCTACAATGTTGGGGTCTTTCAGTTTCTCCAGGTTGAATTTAAGCCTGCTGCTCTTTGGCTTCTTGACTCCTTTCAAACATACTCTGAAGGGCATCATGACAAGGTCATGGTCACTGTCAATATCACTTCCTGGGAAGGTGCTAGTTCTGGCTGTGCTCACTCCTGACTTGTACCGGCTTTGCACTAAGATGTGGTCAGTTTGGTTGTGAGACTGGCCATTGGGTGAGTGCCCCACAAGGGAAAAGGAAAGAAAAAAACGCGTCGAAGAAATCCGTATCCCCGGAACATGGAGGCAGATATGAGGAGGACAGGCCGCACCTGGGAACAGTTTGAGTGACTTGCTCAGGACTGGGATGGCTGGACAGCACTTGTTGGTGTTACACGGATACCTGACACAGAACCAGTTGGTTGAACAATTAGAACTCTTTCTTGATATTACCATTTCGCACACAGACAACAATTGCTTTTGCTTATTTATGAATTGAATGAAATAGACTTAACAAATAAACTTGTGAGTTGAACAAACAGACCTTTAAACAAACAGCAATCTCTGCAGTCGCTCACCTGAGACAGAACCAGTTAGTTGAACATTTGAAACGCTTTTTTCTTTTCACGTCACACACCAGCTGATTTACAGGTGTACAGCAATCCAGCTCAACAGCTGCTGATTGCTGTCTGAAAGCTGTTACAGGCCCTTCTGCATTTCCTACATGAATTTAAAGAACACACACACAACACACACACACACACACACACACACACATATATATATATATATATATATACAAAGAGAGAGAGAGATTTATAGATATGTACATATATAATCATACACACACACACACACACACACACACACACACACACGCACGCACGCACACACACAAATACACACACACACACGCACACACACACACACACACACACACACATATATATATATATATATATATATATATATATATAAAGAAAGAGAGAGAGAGAGAGAGAGAGAGAGAGAGAGATTTATATGTATATATAGATATTATATAATCATACACACACACACACATACACACACACACACACTGACACACACACACACACACACACACAGCTGTGCTGTGCTCACCTGTCACTTCACAGTCTCCTGAAATTAAATTTATTGCTTCAGTTTATGCAATACACATAAACAAATGAACATATCATATAAGACCAAGTGACGAATATAGAATGAAAGTTAAAAAATGAGAGAGAGAGACAGAGAGAGAGAGAGAGAGAGAGAGAGAGAGAGAGAGAGAGGAAAGACAAATCAAATCTATTTATTGCTAGATGAAATATGCTCTGCTGCTTGAATCGATTTTCACAGTAAAGAAGGATTATAAATAGCTTGTTCATATCCTCTGTTGAACTGATGTGTTTGGTTCCTAACTGGCTTCGTGTGGTGTCAGTGTGTAGAAACAAAGATAACAGTGTGTAAAGTGGTGTGTGCATCCCCCGTGGGGATGCCGGGGGTCTTTCAGCATTAAGTGGCATCCCTGCCTTCTGGAAATTCTGTGCTAGAAATTTCCTCTTTTCTATTGCTATCTTTCTTTCTGCGTTCTTTCTTCCTTCCCTGCTTTCTGCTTTTCCTCAGTCCATCCTGCTTTCTTTTTCCAGCATGCCTTGACATTTTCTCTCTCTTTTCCGCAGTCTATAATGTACTGTCTGTGCTGCTTTGCTCTCGCGATTAGGTAGTGAAATTGCAAACACTGGGATGCACACTTGCTGTTCATTCTGCCGTGTTATTTACCGATAAGATCTTATCGTGTATTTTTGTCTGGCTTTGAAGTATTGTTGTTGTTTTGTTTTCCTTCTTCGTGATTTCTCTTTCCTTTTTTTCCTTCTTTTTTTTTTGTAATCTGGGGATGGTAAGTTAAGCGGAAAGGCTGACGTCCTCAGCACAGCCGAGTTATATTTGCCATAAGCAGCTAAATGGATGTTAGCATTGTCTTCAGGTCTGGGTAATGCTGCGGGTAACGAGTTAGCCTGCTATCTCGACCACGGCTAGTCCAGTTTGTGAGGACTCTGTCTCCCTTCTGTGGGTGAATTCCCTGAAGCTTTGGGTAGTTTTCCCGTGCCAAGGCTTCGGTGGATGCACCTGAAAATACCTTGGACTGATTTGGATACCTGTGGTGTGTCCGTGGGTTTGAGATGCATGCAATAATTTTGATTCACATGTGTAAACAAAATATCTATGTAATGACCTGGTGTTTCGATTCTCTCTCTCTCTCTCTCTCTCTCTCTCTCTCTCTCTCTCTCTCTCTCTCTCTCTCTCTCTCTCTCTCTCTCTGTGTGTGTCTCTGTCTCTGTCTGTCTGTCTGTCTCTCTTAAAGATACCTCCTCTCGCAGTCCATGAAGTTTGTGCTCTCATTTCCAGTCTAAGAAACAAAAAATCAATTGGACGTGTTGTCGCTATCAAAACTCACTCTTCCATACATCGTTACCCCCCTTACATTCATATACAACCTGTGCATCGATCAGGATATTTCATTTCCCCTGATCATAAATCAGCAAAAGTTATTCCATTACCAAAGTCAAAAGACACGTCAGATGTGATAAAAATTAATAAAGTGATAAAGTTATAAAAATGAATACACTGAGTTTTAGAGGACGAAAAGGTGAAAACATTCTCCTCTGTCCAACACTGAATTTTGTCCATGCAGAGCTGAAGCCGTCGCTGGATGCTGGCGTACATGCTGCCAGTTGCATACAGGGCGAAATCGTCCACAAACAGCGAGCTGTCCGATCCCTTCTGATGCTGAAGAGAGCCAGCGACAGAATGCTCCCTTGCGGAACACCCAGCTCCAGCTCGTCAATGTCGGATAGGTTGGTTCCGACCCTCACCTGGAATTGTCTGTCTTGCAAGAAGTTGTGGATAAACTGGGGCAGGTGTCCTCGGAAGCCGAGCTTGTGCAGGGCTGAGAGGATTCCAAATTTCCAGGTGGTATCATAGGCTCTCTCTAAATAAAAAAAAATATGGCCACCACATGCTGTTTGTTGACAAAGGCGTTCCTCACTGTGGTTTCCAGACGAACCAGATGGTCAACGGTAGACCGATGCTTGCGGAAACCACACTGTTCTTTCGCCAGAAGGCCGTCGGTCTCTAGTTTCCACATCAGACTACCGTTGACCATCTTCTCCATCAGTTTGCAGATGCAGCTGGTCAGTGCTATTGGGCGGTAGTTGGAGGGGTTCGAGGGGTCTTTTCCCGGTTTTAGCACCAAGATTATGAGGGCTTTCCGCCAAGAGGGTGGAAAAAAGCCTGTGGTCCAGATGTGGTTGTAGACTTTGAGCAGGGTGACCAGACAGGTTTTGGGAAGATGTTTTAAAAGTTTATAATGAACCTCGTCCATTCCTGGAGAGGAATCCGTGCAGGTCTGAAGGGCAGATTTTAACTCGTTCAGAGTGAAAAGAAGGTTGTAGCTCTCAGTGTTGCCAGAAGAGAGAAGTTGCAAGGCGTTTTTTTCTTTCAGGTTTTTGGTTTTGAGAAAAAGAGCAAATTTGTTGGCAGATCTAGAGTTCAGTTCGATTGTGGAGGCCAGCAAATTAGCAACTGCTTTCTTCTCTGTGATCAGAGTGCCTGAGAGCTTGAGATGGTGAAAAGTTGGGCAGACGTTTTTGCCTTTGACTTTTTTAAAATGACATATATGTCGTCTTGCACGCTTTTGACATATTGTATTGTATTGTATTTCTCTTTTTTGTCAAAACAGATTTCTCCGTGTGAAATTCGGGCTGCTCTCCTCTTGGAGAGCGCGTCGCTACACTGAGAGATCCACCCTTTTTTTTTTTTTTTTTTTTTTTTTTCATTCCCCCCCCCCCCCCCCCCCCCCCCCTTCGTGCAGTTTTTGTTTTGTTTTTTCCTAAGTGGATTTTTCCACAGAATATTGCCAGGAACAACACTTTTGTTGCCGTAGATTCTTTTACGTGGGCTAAATGCATGCTGTACACGGGACCTCAGTTTATCGTCTCATCCGAATGACTAGCGTCCGGATCCCCACTCAAGGCCTAGTGGATGGGGAGAAAATACCGGCGACTGTGCCGTGATTCGAACCAGTGCGCTCAGATTCTCTCGCTTCTTAGGCGTCCGCATTACCTCTAGGCCATCACTCCATATTGGGTTGAATGAAAATGAAACATGGTTCATTGGAAATAGAGTGAATGATAATTCAGGTGAAATATGTCAACTGAATTTTTTTTAAATGAGCTTTGTTTCTGCTTTCCATTGCAGGGAATACAATGCTATTCGAAATGGTTGTAAATTATTTTCATATCCATCCGCAGTTAGACACGTGCTAGTGGCTGTCCTTGTGTCAGAAAATAAACACACTGTCACAACACACGCTAAATGTATTGCAGAGACATATGACATCAGAAAAAAGACTGGATTAGTCTCTTGATAACGTCAACTTGACAGAAATATGATGTGCAATAAACTACAATGTAAACCAAGACAAATAAATAATCAAAAAGAGAGGTCTGTGTATGTATCCGTATTATTTTGATATCACTTAATGACTGATATACATGAGTAGTATGCAACAGATATTGATACAAGCAAGCATCAATGTATGGGTGTTTTTGTGTTCGTGTGTTTTTGTTTCAGTTAGCATGTTGGTTTTTTTGGGGGGGTTTCCCTTTCTTTTCATCACATGCACAGGCTGATTTATTCCTCTTGGCATGTCAGCTACAAAACCTTATTTCGTAATAAAAATGGTCATTATCATTGTTATTCTCTCTCTCTCTCTCTCTCTCTCTCTCTCTCTCTCTCTCACACACACACACACACACACACACACACACACACACACACACACACACACACACACAAATGTGCGCGCGCGTGCGAGGGCGACTTCATAGTGATGCGTTTTGTTAGTGATGTGCAGTGGTACTTGTCTGATTCAGCTTCTGCTGCGCACCACTTACTGAGCCTCATGCTGATAACAACCATTGTCTGGTCGTGGACCCAGGTCAAACGTCATTTCCGGAATGGAGATGTCTGATCGTGGGTCCAGGCCAAACGTCATTTCCGGAATGGAGATGTCTGATCGTGGACCCAGGCCAAATGTCATTTCCAGAATGGCGATGTCTGATCGTGGACCCAGGCCAAATGTCATTTCCGGAATGGAGATGTCTGATCGTGGACCCAGGCCAAATGTCATTTCCGGAATGGACATGTCTGGTCGCGGACCCAGGCCAAACGTCATTTCCGGAATGGAGATGTCTGGTCGTGGATCCAGACCAAATGTCATTTCCGGAATGGAGATGTCTGGTCGTGGACCCAGGCCAAACGTCATTTCCGGAACGGAGATGGACATCACGACCTGCCAACACAGTTCTGCACATCTCTCTACACCAGAGGCTTTGACAGGAACTCATCACAGGCATGGACGTGGAAGGAACATACAGACTGTGGTAACAATGGGTGCAGGGAATGTTGAACCAAGAAGTCTTTATTGTCAATGAGAAGTTAAATGGCCACAGTGGAAAACAGGAAAATGACATCTGACCATCCTTCAGGGAACACTGCAGGGAAACAGGAGACGAGGCAGACAGTGATCGAAGTGTTCAGGCACATCACTGAGTGGACAGAGAGGAGCTTTGCCGGAACTCATGTCCTGCCTCACAATGAGGATGAAACTAATTTCCTATTGTAGGTGACATTAATGCTCCTTTTGACATGCCTCATAATCCAGGCGGACATTATATCCAAATCATTATCCAAATCAAAAAGTTTTATGTTCAGTTACTTTTTCCCTGTCTGTTAAATAATCTGCACACATACGTGGCCAGTGCTGAACTGAATACATGCACGAGGTCATGGTTCAACATAACACAATGTTTACAAAACAGTTTTCAACATCCCAAAACGCGAAATAGCAAATCGCATACATAAAGCCAAATAATAATCTACAGAAACAGGATGGTGAGAGCTGGTTCTTCGGCACATTTGTTATCAAACTGCTAGGTCATGATTAGAGCTCTCCACTGCTCTACCCTTTGACTGACATTACACATGTGTTCAGTGACTGTTTCACACAAAACTTCCAGTCCATCTGTCATGATCTTGATCAATCACGCCTCTTCACTATGGTATCTTTTCACAGTGATCAGTTCGATCTGATTCCTCAAAGCACATTACTGAGTGAAATGAAAATGGTAATTCTGAAGGCAGAGAACACGTATTTTCCTTTTAGTCCTTTGTCCCATTTTCCCTGGGGACTTTCGATGAATTGTTTCCGGTGTTGGCATACGTAGGTTGTTTCCCCTGATGTCCAGATCTTTCCCACCAGCTTATAAACATGCTGTCATCAACCGTCTTCTCATAGATTCTGTCCTCAGCCGTAAAGAAAGCACCAGCTTTTTATTTGAATATTTCCTATCATAAACCATGCAGACCATCATGGTCTTTGCCTGTCTGAATGAACATCAACTTCCTCAGTCTGTGTACTGCTCACACCGCAGTAACTGATGGAACTAATGGCTAACTTCCTGCTCTCAACACTGGTGAGGGGATTTGTTTTTTTATTTTGCCTTTCGTTCTGTTTCGTGGTTGTTGTTCTTGTTGTTTGTGAATCCTTCTTGACAGTCCAACTAGCTTGGCTGCAGTTGACTACCATAGATACAACAGCCGATTTGTTAAGAATGGAGATTTTCCCGATATCACTCCTGACATACTCAGTGTGTAAAATCATGGCTGTTTGTCGGAGGTGGAGGCATTTTCACATAGATTTCTAATCATATAGAGGATCGTGTATATTTTGTTTTCTGAGATTGTCAAATCATCTGCCGAAAACTTAAAATAAAAACTTCGGTATTGTGTTGATCTATATGTTTCTGCTGACGTCATCACAGATCACACAGTCCTGAACAACATCAGCACCAATACCACAATGCTCAGAGCCATATGTCCAGGTATAGAATATTTCATCAGTCATAACAAAACAAACTACACACTCCTGCAAGTTAATGTTTCAAACTGTCAGAACAACAAACCATTCTATTCGACAGGAGTATTATATGGTGTGTGTCATGATTCAACTTCATTCTGTAGAATGAGTGTTTTACGATATACGCGAGTCCAGATTCATTTGCAGCGCTTGTCATATTGGTGTGATGCCAGTTACTGGCAAACAGATTTGACATTCCACTATGGGTACTTTAAAGTGATTTGTATGTATCACAACCTTGAAGAACTATTTTTCCAACCATGTCCGTCTTACATTTATATAGATCATAGCAACACACCCTATGTCAACCTTAGTATTGTGGACATTAAGCAGCATAGTTTCATTATAAAATACACAATAAAATACACTGGATATGTGATGACACCAAATGTCGGGTTATATTTGCATAATGTTGAACCAAACATGATTTTCAATACAGATGTGAAGGGACCCAATGGACACGTTATTATAATCAGTGTACAGCAAGTATATTGTGATAGATATTTTGGGAGAAAACCATCATTGAATTACCGCAAAACAAATGGAAGTCAACGAAGTATGCAGAGTTGGTACATAGACCAGTTCCCACACGTTAAAGTGTTTCTTTCATCACTTATTTACCTTCAGCTTCGTGTTACCAAACAGAATCAGAATATGAAACTTTATTTTTCCACACTGTCTGAGGGTGCAAATCCCCATAAGTTGTCTAGTGGTTTGTTTAATTGTTCTGTGGCCAGTTATTCTGATTTCCAGGATCATCTAAACTGCAACCTGAAGACAGAGTGTGAAAATGGTCAGGATGAAACAGAACACTGTCCCTTCAGCAGTCCTGACTGCCAGGGTCTGGTGGCTTCACATGATAAATGTCTTAAACTTGTCACATCAGACGAATTTAACAGTCATAACTGGTGGCTTTTTAAGTGCAGAAGTAGGGGTGGGAAACTGGCTTCAATAAAGACAAGACAGGAACGTGAACATCTTTCTCATTTTTTCAAATACTTCAACGAGATCCGATTGTGCTTAGGATACACAACAGGATGGGACACAGTACCTTTCACATACAGTAAGTTTCCCAAATGGTCTGACGGCACACTGATCTACAAAATGAACCAGTTCAGAGTACAGGATGCATACTACCCTTCAAGATTGATCCAGAGTGGAGACTTTCCATCTATGGTAATTTCCTCCCACTCAGAAATTAAAAAAGTGAGATGTTACCAAGCACTGTGTGAAACACACCCACCATCACTCAGACATGCCCCTTCCAAAACTATGATTCATCATCTACGTTCGTCACAGTCTGTCCTCACAAGTACACGCCAGGTTCTGTTTCTTTGTCCAGGAAAACAACTGTCACACGGATTTATGTTTTCCAACCTGCAAACCAACTGTGGGAATGCACGGAACGTACAGCCTCACATGTTTACGAATGTTAGTTACAAACAGAACTCTTTCATGGTTCCACCTACAATGGTCGTAAAAGATTCACATAGCATGTTTACATGTGACGATGATATGTCAGAACTACATTACACTTTCGTGTGCAACTTCAGACAAGACTGCCCAGACAACAGTGACGAGTCTTTCTGTGAACTGTCTTCATGTAACGGTTTCCTGTGTTCCAACGCTCAGTGCATACTGCACAGCCAACGTTGCAATGAATATTCCGACTGTCTGGATGATTCTGATGAAATCGCTTGTCCAACAGAAGACACGTTACATTTTCCATTCAGAGAGGACATCAAGAGGGAACGATTTCACATCAACTTAGATGGTACAGGTTACTTTACTCAGCAGGAGATGAAAGCTGAGGACTCTTGTCCCGACACTCATTATCGTTGCACTGCTGAGTGGCTGTACTGTCTTCCTGTCTACACTCGATGCAATGGGCTTTCTGATTGTGTTTATGGGGAAGATGAACAAGGTTGTGAGACAGCTGATTGTCCTTACCACTACCAGTGTAGAGATTCTGAAGTCTGTGTCCATGAACATCATCTGTGTGACGGTTGGAGTCAATGCCCCCAGCGGGATGATGAACTGATGTGTGACATGACCTGTCCGGAGGGATGTCTGTGTCAAGGTCATTCTTTCTGGTGTGATAAAAAATTCCCCAGTTATTTCTTCACTTTACTTCGCTTCGTTGATGCGTCAACGTCAGGAATGACACTGACAGATTTCACTAAAAATGCACACCTTGTTTACCTGAGTCTGTCTAATTGTTCCCTACACAATGTCTCAGGTGTGAATCTCGCCAACTTGCAGTCCATCATTCTTACCAACAACCACCTGAGTTCACTTGATATGGCCGTCTTTCTTAGGCTGCAAAGCTTGAGAATTTTATCTTTGGCAAATAACCCTCTACTGGAAATGACAAGTGCAATATTGAAGCATATTCATTTTTCTCTGAAACGAGCGGACTTGTCGAACACATATCTTAACATGCTGAACAATGAAGTGTCTGTTTATTTACCCTATGTTAAATATGTCAATGTGTCTGTTTCTGCCATAAAAACCATAGGAGTTAGAGGCTTCAAGAACATGCCTGCATTGATTGAATTAGACATAAGAGAGAATCAACTGATAAACTTTCCTTTGGATTTGTTTTCAAGGTCACGCCATTTGAAAACTATTTTCTCGTCAGACTACAGGATTTGCTGTGAGAATGTACTTCCTGAACAAACAAGCACAATAAGATGTGTAGCACCTCAGGTTGTGCTTCCTTCATGTCAAACATTGATTCCATCAGAACTACACAACTATTTCTTCTGGACTGTGTGTGTTTTTGCTGTTGTGGGCAGTTTGGTTTCCCTTCTGTCTTCATTTTCTGTTACAGGACTGTTTGGACGGGGTTTTCTAAAGGCCTTTGCACATCTACATTTCGCTGATATATGTATGGGAATTCACACTGGCATTGTTTTGGTAGCAAATAGCATATTTCGTGGAGACTACATCCAGTCTGAAAAGGCGTGGACCGAAAGTGTGACATGTAAGGTAACTGGTTTTCTTTTCTTTGTGTCCATTGAGGTGTCTGTTTTTGTCACTGTGATTATCACTTTGATTAATGGTGTCATTCTGTATTTTCCAAACAACGTGTGGGCTTTTAATAAGTGTTCAGTTGCTTTAGTCTGTGTGATAATTTGTGTTTTTGGAATCTTAATGTCTATAATACCATTTCTTCCTGGACTGTCACACTGGGGTCTCACTGGCCAGTCAGGTCTATGTCGTCTGGCTTTATTTCAGCGTTACGGGTCTAATCAAGTGTTCAGGTGGTTCAATGTTAACGTTGTGATCAATTTCATCCTAAGTATGATAATTCTAGCCGACCAAATTGTCACCTGCAAACTCACACCAAAGTACAGGATTACACTGGAACCGACAATGAGGACAGTGTATTCCTCGGTCCACCTGATGAGAAAAGTGTCTGTCACGTCTGCTGTTTGCTGGATTTCATTCGGTCTGGTCACGGTGATGTCAGCAGGAGGTGTCACTGTGTCAGACAAGATCCATGGAACCCTGGTGGTATTCATGTCACCTCTCAGTGCTGCCCTCAACCCTTTGTTTTACATGTGGACTGTGGTGACACAGCGACGAGGGAAAGCGCAAGAGGAAAAACTGTTAAAAGTGTTAAAGGCCCGATTGAAACAGTCTGCGAAAAACAAAGCTTTATGTAAATAATTCAACCAAAATAAACATATCATCCAACATATGCATCAATTATTTGATCTATATATATACACTCCTTCATTCATACATACATACATTTTGGTAGTCCATCATTTCAATGATGACAGTTTGCACATCTGTGTGGACTCGCAGGTGGCTGTAGAGTCCAATACTCGAACGGCATGGTCGTTCACAGTGGGGGCAAGGGAACTTTCCTGGGTCAGCTGGTAAAGTTGCCGCTATCTCCCTCCTCTCACGGGCCTCCGTGATGCTTGCACAGCGTTCCTCTTCAAAGCTGACTTGTACCTGCCTTGAGAGAGCACGCCAGCCAAGCCTGTCCTGTGCACAGTGCTCGAGCTACCTTGGGGCAATCCCGGCAATGCGTTGACCTTCACACAGTCTTTCAACCACTTGCATGGCCTGCTTTTGTTCCACTTGCCTGAGCAAAGCTCTCTGTATACCAGTTCTTAGGCATCCTGGAGTCTTCCATTTTGATGATGTGCCCCGTCCATCAAAGCTGGGTTTTCAAGACCATGGCTTCCATGCTGGTTGTCTCAGCTCTGTGTAGGACCTCCAAGTTTATGATTTCGGTCCTGCCAGCGAATGCCGAGTATTGACCTCATGCTCCACATGTGGAACTGTTCCAGCTGTTTCAGATGCCTTCTGTACAGAGTTCATGTCTCACATCCGTACAGGAGACTGGAGAGAACAATGGCCTTGTACACCTTCAGCTTCATGGACAGCCTGATGTTGTGCTGGTTCAGGACACATGATCTCAGACTACTGAGAGCTTAGCTTGCTTTGCAGATCCTGGCGTTGACGTTCTTGTCCAGGGTTCCATCACTGGAAATACTGCCAAAGTACTTTAATTCTTCCACTTTAATTCTTCCACTGTCTTCAGCTCAGTCCCTTCGATGGTGACAGAGGGGGCACGAGCAGTGGAAGCAAGGGCAGGTTGTAGCAGGACCTATGTTTTGCCCAGGCTAATGGTGAGACCAAAGAGACGGGAGGCTTCAGCAAACTTCTTGACGATGAGCTGGAGGTCATATTCCTTGTGTGCCATAAGGCCGCAGTCATCAGCAGAGAGTTTTCCAAGGTTATCCTCTCCATTGTATTTGTCTTGGTGCTCAAGTGGCGAAGATCAAAAAGAGATCCGTCTAAGCTGTACCTCAGGTACACCCCCAGTTTGACGTCATTGACAGCATAGCTGAGCACACAGGTGAAGAAGAGGTTGAAGTGGACGGGAGCCAGACCACATCCTTGCTTGACGCCATTTGTGATGTTGAACGGCTCTGACGCTTCTCCACCATAGAGTATTAGTCATGTCATCATGGAACAGGCGGATAAGGTTCACGAGCCTGTTCGGACATCCAAACTCTGACAGGATTGTCCAGAAGGCCTCACTACTGACGGTATTGAAGGCCTTGGTCAAGTCTATGAAGATATAGAAGTCTATGTTCTGATCGATACCTTTCTCTTGGATCTGACGGACTGTAAATACCATGTCGATGGTGCTGCGACCTAGACGGAATCCACACTGTACCTCTATAAGGTTTTCCTCCAATATCTTGTTGATCAAGTGGCTAAGGATGACCCGAGTCAAGTTCTTCTCAGCAATTGACAGGAAGGAGATAAGCCGGTAGTTGCCACAGTCAGCTTTGCTGTCCTTATTCTTGAACAGCGAGATGACCGTGGCGTGCCGGAAGTCTATGGGCATGTCTTCTTCCTCCTATATGCTGGTGAAGAAGCCTGGGAGGCTTCGAGGGCCACTGGACCGGCAGACTCGAAGATCTCTGCAGGAAGTCCATCCATCCGCTAGTCTGCTTGATTACCACCATGATCTCCACCATTGTGGGAGGATGGTCGAGGCTGCTGACTATGGGTTTTGAGGGGATCTGGTCCAGGGCAGCGGAATCGACAGTGGAGTGCCTGTTGAGAAGGTTGATGGTGTTCTTCTCCTTCAGCAATGTAGAACCGTCTGCCGACAGGAGTGGTGTCGTTCATGACTTGGCTGGTCTGTAGACTTCCCTGATAGCCCTGAAAAGCACCTTTGAGTTCTTGGTGTCGGCGTTACTCTGGACTTCACCAGCCTGTCTCTCCCACCATTCATCCTGCATGCGGTCCGTGCCTGTCCCTGAAGATGCTTGAAGCGATTACACTCAGAGGTGGCGGAGTTATCGTTCTGCTACTCGCGGAAAGCCTTCTGCTTTTCTTCAAGATGGTGTCTAATGTTCTCGTCATTCTCATTAAACCAGTCGGATGGTGGACATTGCAGACTCCTTCACCAGAAGTTTGAACTGGTCCCACATTTGTGTTGTGCTTCCATTCAGCTCTCCATGGGAGCTCAGCCTGTCGTCCTGGTCATCAATTATCTCCTGACATCACCTCGTTTGCTTCAG